>NC_028356.1:25455212-25476650 GCF_000741045.1 Vigna radiata var. radiata
AAGTGATAATCGATTATAGCTTGTCCATAATCGATTATTCCAATTAAAAATACAAGGTTTAAGATTTTCCTACTACATCCAAACTCTACAAGTTGCTTTTTAAATAAATCTAATGTTCTCTTTAAATAATACTTCTTGCAGCATCATCAAAACAATTCTTCAAGTTTTACCAATGCTCCTTATTGGTAACAAAATTATGGCAGTGATTTAAATCAAAACTACAGTTTCAAATAAAGATGTATTCTTGTATCCTTTTCTTCCTTCATCACTTGTTCACCAGTTGTATTAGGTGTTGAACTTTTCCCTAATACACACCATGATTTTTTTACAAGAAATTCCAACAGCAATAGCAATTTAGAAACAAATATAAACACGGACAACAAAGTAATAGAGATTGGAAAAATAAGCACATGTTAGACATGTTAATCAAGAATTTCCAGTCAAATATAGCTTAAATTTATCAAATGATCTCCCTCCCAATTTTAGCTTTATATGAGCAAAACTTTGATCCATTGTCATCCTAATGAAACTTTGTACAAAATTCTCTGCTCAGGCTTGATATTATTAAAGTATTAGCAAATCAATCAGATTGATAAACCAATTGAATTATAGAAGAAAAGTTATAGCTCAAAAGAATAGAGAAAAAACATAAAGTAAAAAATCATGAAAGAATCTTTTGCTTGACATGTAGTGCCATGACACCAGTTGTGAACTGAGTCGTTGGATGAGCAGAAACAGGTAACGCATCAATTACCTTATAAGCATAATCTGCAATAAAAACTAATTATAAATCCAAGAATAAACACAGACTCAAGTACACAAGAAACAAGCCAACAAATTTTATGTTAAAATCTTCTAGACACATCTTGAGTGACATTTGAACAAGAGCAAAAGCAAAGGGTGAATGTTTACAACCCAAACAAAATGTAACAAAGCATGTCCATATATTTTACGCAACAAGCAGTTACAAATGTACAATTCGTCAAAAGAGAACCAAATATACAAAACAAAGACAATTGAGATGCAAGCCATAAGGTTCCTTTGCCACCACAGTTCTAAACAACACACATGCTACCAATATAGAATTTAAGTTATAACCATATATATAATCCTAAGCATATTATCATGCCCTAATAATGTTGTGTCAATTCACTTAATTGAGACAAACCATTATACCGAAATGATGAGTAACACATAGCTTCAAGATAACCAAGTTATGACAGAAAAAGAAACTGAACCTAGGATAGTTGCATGAATTCACAATTCCTAGGATAATGAGTCAACTTGCTCTTTGTTTGGTATCTGTGACAAAGTGTATGAGTCAAAGATTATACAACATAATTTTAACTGAGAGCAGATATTAAAACACCTTGGTACAAGGATTATGCTACATTATGTCACAAAAAAACAAAGTTCAAAGTTGCACCTGGAAGCTTTTTTTGGCATTCAGGAATGGACATTTCCCTAAAGCGAATTCCCTATAAGACATAACAGGTTGCTCTCAGAGAACCCTTTGGTAAACAGTAAACATTAATAAAAAAGTGCTCCAATAAAGATTTTACAGATTGATCAAATTAGTCCAAAGCAAGAGCTAAGCACTTTAGTAATCCTCTAAAGTGTGAAGACTGAGTTAATTTAGATATTTACCTCATCTGGATCAACAGCTGACCTAAGCCACACTAAAACTGTCATTCCTCTCATTCCGCCGAGTACCTTTCAATTGTGACAAACAGGTGCTCCAAAAATAAGTTAGTCACAAGCTTATTGAGAGGAGAAAGAATGACTTTCAATGTCACTAGTAACTTTAAAAGATATATATATTCAATAAAAAAATCTTAAATGCCCTATAAAGTATTTAACAAAAAATTCAAACTTTTCACCAATAAAGTACATGCAGGACGAAATGTTCAACAAAAACTTCAAAAAACATTCAACTTTACCAAGACAAAACCTAAATGCTCAAAATTTTTTTAAAAAAATTAAACCCACTGAACAAAAGCTAACCAATAGCGAAATAAACGGAAAAAAGCTTCAAAACCCAACCTCCAATGACGTTTTCTGGCTTGCAGTGACGGTGAACGTCGGAACAGTTGCGGTGAACGACATGCCTCCGACGAACTCCGAACTCCTCCAACGATGACAACGGTGGCTGGTGGGTGAATGCGATGGAGGAGGAAGAGGAAGACACTTCACATACCTGTATTACTGTCACGTGTCTAGTGTAAAAAATTTGTCATTTAAAGGTGTCAAAGTATTATTACCCTATAATATAACCTCACGTACCTTCTTCCTGCCAACACTCCGTTCAGCAATTTTCTCCATTGCAATAATACCTACATTATACCAAATAAGGTATCCAAAATCAGATAACACGAAAAAAAAAGAACAACTCCAAAATAATAAAAAAAAATTGAAAAAAATTTAAAACAAGTCAAAATAACCGAATAAAAACAAAGAATAACCCAAATGAATCGACTGAAGCTAAAAACTTACGTCAATAGAGTTTCGACCTTCAACTGTGCTTCAAAACAGAAATTGCAGCAAAACCAACTGTGAACGACGGTTGAAGGCGAATGGCGAACGATAACAGTTGAAGGTTGGATGTACAATAGTTTTTTGTCACAGTCAATGGTGACCGATAATAAATTCTATAGAAAAATCTTCATAAATGCATAACTTTTCTGATAAACCGATAATAAAATAACCGAGTTAAAAAAATGGGTTATCTGATTATTATCCTTCTCCATTCAGCAGATAGTTAAATAGTTTGGAAGATAAAAATAATTTCAAACAAAAGAAGGAAAAACTTTATTTCTCGATGGTAGGATAACGAGCAAAGGACCCTGACAAATAATAATAGCAACAACAATTTTAATATAATTAAAGAAAAGTATTTTTTAATATACTTAAATTTTTTACATTCATTTTATATTATTCTTACTTACTTTTTATTTATTTATTTTTTTTTAAAACTACAAAATTTTAATCATTTTATCCTAATATTCTGTGTCAAATTAATGAAAAATTATCATTATTACTTATATTTAAAATAAAGAAAAAGAGTATTTCGTTTACATTGATATTACGTACAGAGATGATGGCACAGAGTCGTGTCAGAAAAATGAAGATTGGGCCCTCTGAAGTGGGTCTTTGTTTTTGGTGCAGAGAGAAGTCAGAATTGGTAAGTGCCAATAATTGCACTCTATAACTCACTAACACTAACAAGGAAAACATCATTCAGTTTCAACATTTCCTCTCTTTTCTTTTTCACCCATTCGCAGTAAATCTACGCTGTGTGTGCTTAGTTAATACTTATATCAAATTTTCAACGTAACTTTTAAGTTTCTGATCAGAGTTATTTTTTAATGTAAACTTTTGAAACAGAACTCTAATTGTAATCAAAGAAATACGGAAATAAAAAATAGACAATGTTACTATTTAATCTTTTGAAATTATATGTCACTAAATTTAAATAAATTTTAAACATAACAGCACGTCTTATTCCTTAATTTAATTATTACCTTTTGATACTTATATTTTTATTCTTATGTATATCTTATCATGAATATACAAAATTACTCTTAATTATTATTTATCTCTCTTTGAAATATATTTTCATACACTGAAGGTTTAAACAAAAGAAACATTTTTTCTCCGTCAACTTGTTTGAAACTTTAGATATTTTACACTTAAAAGAAGTTTTCTTAATACTATTAGCTGAAAAAAAAACTTTATTTCATATAATAACTACTCTTCTTTTCTTTTTTATTTGAAGAGTTTCTATATATAATTGTTCACACTTGTGTGTAAATATCTTTCTTTTGTCCGAGACTTTTCTTTTATTACATCTAACTTGTAATGCAAATAACACTTTGTTTCTCTTAAAACTTTTATATTATTATATCATTGATAACACCAAATTATGCATATAATAATATTAAGAAGAGTTGGTTTATTGTGTCATAAGGAATCTGGAAAATCTATAAATTGAGTCATGTGAAGAGCATATAATTTAGCAAATTAATTTTTACTCTTACGTTATGCACGCATGTATATTCAATGTTTTGTATTATGCATGTCTTCAACGTTTTTTTGTTGTACATGTGTATGTACTTTCAACATTATTTTTCTTGTTTCTTTGCATGTAATATAACGAGGTTTGTGTGAGCTCTTCTTGTTTTTGTTTTTTTCACAAAGACATGCATTTTCTTATAGGTATTCGAAAAATATTAATTAAAATCATGTATTATCTTGATTAAATTGTGTTGATTTATTAAGGTTATATTGTTAATCTATAATAAATTTTTTACATGATCCTACAATATATATATATATATATATATATATATATATATATATATATATATATATATATATATATATATATATATATATATATATATATATATATTCATAGCTCCGTAGGTGTATCGAATCGTACAAGTAATATAAAATGGTAAGACCAAGTATTGTGTCCCAAGAGACTCTCGGCATTACACAGTCGTGTGATAACTCAATTAATTAAGACTTAAAGAAAACAATATCATTGGTTTCAAATGCAAAGACAGAAAATTAAATTTGAATGCAGTTTGATCAATTGCGCAGAGTAACACAGAGATGAACGAATGTTGTTTGTAATATGAGATGAGTATGTTATTGGGTTAGATTTCACCAAGTTCACTCTCATGTATATAAAAATTCTTCTTCATGCATTAATGTTAACGTCACTCACTAAATAAGATCCCTCGGCGAATAAGTCTGTCCTTAATTACCAGTTCATACAATTCCTAGAATTCCTAGTAATTAATTGTGAAGATCAAGAGCTTATAAGACGACCAAGATTCATACCCCCATCCCTAGGAAATACTACTATTGGGAGTAATTCAACAAGAACCTAAATTGTAAGGAACCTCCCGGCACTGATGCAATTCATATATCATGCTATGAATGAGTTAAACAAAACAAGTGTTGTAATAGATGAACAACAAATAGAGTTTAGTTCACCATAGTCATGGTGAAACTAGATGAACAATGAAGAAGAATGAGATAGAAAAACTCTAAAAATTGGAGATGGAAGCTCCTGCATCCAAATCTGCCTCTAGAGAGTGAAGAGTGTGTTGATGCGCTCCTTCTGCCAAAGATACAAAACCCAGGGCATCTGGGTCCTTTAAATAGAGTCGAATCAAAACAGAAACAAGGTTCGACCTATGTCGCTGGTGCTCAAGCGCCCCACTTAGGGCGCCCGGGCGGGGAACGGTGGTTCTTGACGTTTGGGCACCAAAAAGAGGCGCCCAAGCTTCGTGCTTCTGACACTCAAGTGCCCAAAAGGAGCACCTGGCGGTGTGCAACACTCTTCTAGTGCTTAAGCCTCCAAAAAGGGCACCAAGCTTCGTGCATTCCTTCCTTGTGGTGCTTTTCCAAGCCTTTCTAAGTTTCATCTGCTTGGTACTTCATCTCTGATTTCCGTATTATCTCATTTCCTGCCAAAACAAGGAAATTTAGTCATAAACTCATTAAATTCAACCTCAACTCTCTTATTCACACAACTTAATAGAAAACATGATTTTAAGCAAGTTTCTAAGTAAAAAAGAGTGCATTTAATGTCAAAATCACATCACAGATAACAGTATTTTCAATCGTTATCAATATATATATATATATATAATAGTGTATAAGTAGACTTTATAAATAAAATTTAGTTATTTTAGTAATAAAAGCTCGAATTATACATAAAAAATTAGTTAATTCAATTTCATTTTCATAAAAGCTATTATCTCTGTTAAAGTTTTTTTTTTTTTTTATTTTCTTTCTTGTATAATCTCTTTAAGATTATGACCAATCTAAATTAAAGTATCATAATGCACCATAGAATTCTTGAAGTAAAGGAAAACAATTTTACACCATCAAAATATAAATTAAAGTAAGCTTATATTTTGTTATTTTCTTGAGTCACTTTTGGAGATATACTTTTTTGAAGGCAAAAAATGTGATTGCATGTGACTCTTTTAGATTCAAGATGAATATTTGGTTGTGTGTGATTATTAAGATGTGTTAAGATCATTGATTTGAGTTTTGTTTTCTACAAGTACAATGTCTTATGCAAGATAGAGTTTATCCAATTTAGCTCAGATAAAAGCCAAGTCTAGGTAAATGAAACTAGTTTATTTTTATTTTTAAAGTTGTAAATGAGTTTGTGCATATTATTTTTTGTGGATTGTAAAGCATGAGTGGTGTTGAAATTGATCTTGGTTCAGTTTTTTGTTGAATCAGTTGGATGTTATATTTGTGTGGTTGTGTGAGCATTGCTATGATGTTGTTAGTTGATAATTTTGTATGATTGAGGACTAAATTACACATAGGTATACTAGTTTGGTTAATTTGCTCATGGAACTATGTTTTAGAAAAATAATGTATCTATTGAGACTTGAAAGAGTGAGATAAACACCAACTGAAGCCAATAAACCAAACTGGTAAATATATTAGATTTTTTTAGTTATGCACACGATACACTCGTTGGATCAACCATCACCAGTTGAGTGAAAGTGAAAAATTTAAGTTTCAAACAACTATTGGCAATGCACTCACTTTGCAAGTCATAAAGACCTAGGTGAGCCTAATGGATTTGGCTCCAAGGAATTTGGGTTTTTAGGTGAGTGGTATTGACACTTGATACGATGTCATTGAAGCTATCAAATTAATACTACTTTTCAAGGAAACTTCAGCATTGCCAAGTAGTATTCAAGAAAGTAGATGAGGTTAAAGTAACCCTGAGTCGTCTCCCAATGAACACAGAATTGTTTTTCAATTTTGACTCTTATGAATGTTATGCAATGCTTAAGAATATAAGTGAGAAACTATGATAATGAAGTTAATGTTTGAAGAATGTTGAGTATCAAATAGGAAACTTAGAAACAATTATGATGAAATAGGCTAATTCCACTGCTTTTCTAAGATAAATTTGTCATTGGTTATCCACAGATTATTGTTTAATTGATTATTGTCCGGGTTTCATATTAATTAAAGTACATTCTTAATTAATTTGAGGGCGATCTCACAATCAATCAAAGTAGATTCTCAATCAAATGCAAGACCTTTTTAGATTATTCACAATGAATTCAACCGAAGCACATTCTCAATCAAATTCTATTGTGTTTAATTGTGTCTATTCTTGATTCTACTAACCAAGTTAAAAGTTAATTAATCAAAGTAAATTCTCAATTAATTGTAATTTAAATTCTTACCACTAATCAAAGTACATTCTCAATTAGTAGCAAAAACTCGTTTAATCATATGAAAGTTCCTAAATCCAATCAAAGTACATTCTCAATGAAACCTAGAGACCCTTGAACTCATATGATCAACATGCATGTAGATTCAAACACTTTATGATGCAAAAGTCATTACTTGTAACTTGATTGAGAGATGAAAGACATAGAAGAAGGATAACCCAAATCAATAATCAAAAGAAATAAATGTATTAATTCAACTTAACCTCAAAATCCATAATGAAATTACAGTGGAATAGCCCTAGAAGCTTAGCCCTCTATGAATAGAGAGAAACACATGGTAAAATAAAAGTGAGATGAGTGGTGGATGATGGCTTCCAGCGAAGGAATTTGAATGAATGAATGAGTTATGATTTATCTCTCCCCTAGGTCTCTTTATAGGCTTGAATGGGCGTGGACTCTGAGTATTTTGTTGATAAGATATTTTCTGTTGATATATTTTTAGATTAAATCAATTATCTTAAAAATATCAACTGAATTATCTCTTAAATTTTATTAGTGTTCTTCTTCAATTTTTAAAATTATAGAAAAACCCATAAAAGTTCCTCTAATTGCACTTTAACCCTTTTGAATTTCCCAAAATTACATAAGAGCCCCTAGGTTGACCAAACTTGACTAGTATTGACCAGCTTTGACTAGATGGACGTGGTCAATGAGGGATTACCACGTGGTAGTCCCATTTCTCCCAAATTAGGGTTCTGCAGATGAGGCAAAGGAGCTTCTGCCACATCGTCACGGGAGGGAGAACGAAAGCACTGGAAATTCCACCCATGGTGGCGCGTTTGATGCTGGTGCTTCTTACAGGTTCGATTTGGGATTTTATGCAAGCAGAAATAAGCATCGGCTAATGAAAGATGAAGGTGTTGTAATTTTTGTGATTTTGGGAATGATTTGAAGGTTTTGGATTGTTGTTGGTGGTGAGGCCGAATAACAAAGATAGGTTGGTGGTTTTGGAATGGATGAACACGATGGTTAGGGTCTTTGTTCTGGGTTTGATTTGGGGTTCTTAGGATGATGTGTTTCCTTGCAGGTTGATGAAAGCACGAGGGAGATGGTGGTGGAAGGGATTCTGCGGCACGGAAAGGTTAACGGCGGTTTTTCCCTGGCTACTGGCGGCACGGTTTTCTGTTGAGTTTCTTTGCGTTTGATTTGAAGGTGGTGATGGACGAAGCTTCGTGATGGCGTGTCAATGGAGGAAGCTTCACGTTTCTAGGTTGGTTGTGGAGGAGATTGCGTCGCGATTTGGGGCAGGTTTCTGGTGGCTAGCCGTGAGCGTGGGCTACACGATTTGGTTGGATAATAGTGATGGTTAAGCATTGGCGGCAATATATTGATGCGACGGTGTTGTGTTGGCATTAGGTGATGTGTGGTTGAAGGTCATGGTGTGGTGGTTTTTACGGCGACTGGCGGTGGCCATGAGGGTGGTGGCACAAGGAAGGAGAAAGGTTATTTCTGTTTGGAGAGATAAAGCTGACGTGGAAGGAAGGCTGATGTGGCAGCTGATTAGGCAATGGTGATTAGTTGGCAGCATGTGGTTGGATAACACTTAGGGTTTTAGGACTACCACATGGCACAATCTGGTGGAGTCTAGTTAAGAGGGTGTGTGTAAGGGAAATCTAAGGGTGTAGCAAAATAGGGTTTCTGTTGGGCTTACTGGTGGGCCTGGTTTAGAAAATAGGGGTTAATCATTGTAAAAATAGGGGCGCATTCAGCCTCTTTTCTTGAATAAACTATATTCTGATTTTGGGCTTCATTTTGTAAGTTTGGACCAATTAATTCCACACTTTAAATCAATTAAACTCTAATTTCAGCTGCATCAACAAACATCAGAATATCCAACATAATTTATGCCACTAAAAATCACATTTTAAGCATCTTTAATTCCCAAACCCAAATAATTCAATCGTCACATGTTCACTTTAAATCCATCGTTTAAGCACAAGAATCTCATCAAAATTTTGAATTTTAAAGCATAAATATGGGCATAAATATGCACTCATTAACACTAAGCAAAAATATTTTTCTAAAGAACAAAAGAGTTTAAGGTGGTTGGGTTGCTTGACGAGGCCTACTTTTGTTGGGTGAAATTATTTGATTTTTTTTCTCTAGTAATTGGTTGCTAGGCAAGTTAGTTACCCCACTATGCAAAAAGAAATTTGTAACAATTTAAAGAATTCAAGGGAAATTGGTCATTGAGCAAGTTAAGTATTAGTTGGGCAAGCTTACCTCAAAGGGTGAATCGCTAAGAGAGTAATGAAGGTCATTGGGATTTGGAAACTCTTACGATTGTCTGTAACATTTAACAATGGATATCAACTATCGATAATTACCATAAGTTGTGTGACCTAATATGGGACATTACCGATGGGTAAATTTTTTGGTAAATGCCATGACATGTTCAAGTGTAATTGGATATTCTTGGTTTACCACAACTTTCTATGGCAATCAATACAACGACAACTAGGAGTGGGTTAAACTCAATTATATGGTGTATCAGGTTGATACCAGGGATACTAGCAGTGGTTAGAATACTCAAATGAACTTCCTTGAATATCTAATGAAACCTTCTAAGTTATCTTATAGGAGAATTGGATGTAGCTTTGTTTGGTTGAATTAGTATAAAATGATTGTGTGTTGGAATCTACGTTACAACCAATCATATTATGTGAAAATTGATGTCTCATCACAAACATCAATCCTACAAAATTATTATTCCTCACCAAACCCTAGGAGAATAAATTAAAGCTAGTTCTATAAATGCATGCAACAGGCTAGCATTTACAACGTTAACGACAACTAGCTCATGAGGATCATTTATTTAACGATCAACCTATTAGCCACGAAAAGAGTTATGCAAATATTATTCAACCCCCTTATAGTATTTTCCCTCAACTTCAGTACCAAGTTTGTCTTGGATGACCTATACCAAGATGGATTGAAACACATTAAGTAAATATTAACATCTCCGCCAATTCTGCGAAAATTGGATGTAAGTCAACCTTTACTAGTCTGTATAGCAACCACTGAAGATGCCATCAGTGCAACCCTTATTCAAAAAATTGATAAAGAACAATATCACGAGTACTTAGTGAGCATAAACCTCTAAAATGGAGAAAATAGGTACCAAATCATGGAGAAAGTCATGTTATCTCTTATCACAATAGCAAGAAGTACTTCCAAAGTCACACTATAGTGATCAAAACCGACTACCCAATACAGAAGATATTACAGAAGTTGAACCTAGCCAGAAGGTGTCATCAAGGTTCATTAAGTTATCATAATTCAATATCTAGTATGAGTTGAGGGGGTTGAAAAAGGTGCAGTTCTTAGAAGACTTTGATAGTGAACTCCAAAGTGATAACATGCTGATAAAGAAGTCACTAAACTTCAGGTTCAAGTACGAAGCTATAATTGTCGGTCATATATTTGCTAAGGAGGTAACTAAAAAGATAGTCTGCCAAAATGATTCTCGGCTCACTGTTGGCCACCTAATGGGAGAGTATCAATTAAATAATGCTTGGTTACTCTAATACTACCATTTAGTCAAAACCTTGATAGATAGTTTTCTCGAGTTAAAGCTTGAACATATTGATGAGTCGTTATTTCTTGAATTATATTTAGTTTATTGCACTTAAATAAACCAGGGAATCGTATTTAATTGTTTGTTATTTCCCGTTTTCCGAATTCTGCTTAATTTGGTCAGAAATTCGTAATTGTGCTAATTTGGATTTTCTGAGCTGATTAAGTGCATTTCTGGTTGCAGGGAAGTTGTGGAAACATCATCTGGAGCATTGGGACATGACGTGACACACTCAAAGGCTCAATATTTAGTCATTTAGATTTTAATTAAAGTTGTAATTTTGTTTTCTAGAAGTCCTTAATTAGAATTAGGTGTTTTGGACCCTTTTAGGGGCAATTTTGTAAAAAAGCCATATGTAGGACATGTGCCTTTTAGGTTAGGGTTTTAAAATTGATTGTGGACCCCATTTGGAGGGCAACTCTCGGTATTTGGAGAGGAATTGCCGAGACACACTCCATGCTCTCATAGTCACACTTCATTTTTTTCATGTTTTGAACTTTTCTCTCCTAGGGTTTCATGTATGAACATGCCTTAAGGAAGCTTGCTTGGTGTTTTCGGTTTGGAGCCATTTCAATGAACAAGATGTAGATTTTCTTTGTCTCTTAACTCACTCTTGGTTATCTTAGCTCATTGATGGTGAAAAATCATTCATTTCTACTTCCATTTGCTTGTTCTTGATGCTTGAAACTTGAGTTTTGAAGCTTGTCTTTGCATTTCCATGGTGGATGTTGGGTTTGAGTAACTTTATATTTCGTTTTCCTCTCCCTTTGCTGATGTTCCTCAGTTTTCATGTCATTTTATTTGGTTGGATGATAAAAATGGAGTTCTATGTTAGTTTTGGGTTGAAGAGAGCTTAAGTTGATGTGTGGGTGTTGTGGTTTGGACTCTTTCTTCTTGTTTTTCGGTTTTGATGCTTGAAACAAGGATGGGATTAGATCTTGGTGTTGTTATGGTGGCTGGACAGAACTGGAGTTGATGGCTTAGGTATTATTTTCGTTTTTTGCAAGGAAGCTTGAAGAAATGGAAGATTTGGTTGGGTTGAAGTAGCATATGTTGAGTTTATTATTCTTGTGTTGATTTGGAATTTGAACTTTGGCCTCTTGGGTTTATGTTTCTGTAGTATGGAGGAAGAAAACATGAATGGTGTGTTGGTAGAGAAAGAAAAACGAAAATGGAGATAGGAAGGAGGAGAGAAGGTGCATTAAAGTTTTTACCCGATTTGGACCAACACAAAAGATGCTTGTTTTGACTCATAGAATGTTTCCACTTTGAGATTTGGCCTTTGTTTGCAAGGATGGTGAGAGGTTTCTGGAGTTTGTTTTCATTTGGTTTTGCTTACATGGCACCTTGGGTGATGCATTCAAGGTATCTTTCCATTAGTATTGGTTTTTGAAGCACTATTTTGCTATACACTTGGTAGCTCACGGCATTTTTGTGCCTTGGAGTGTGAAGTCCGTTTTTGCTGCATGGAAAGGGATAAAGGCATGGTTTAATAGTGATGTTTAAGACACATTTCAATTTCCTTGGAAAATGATGCAAATAGGACAAGAAGTCAACACATTTTGTGGCTTATAGAAGGTGAAATTGAAGTTTGACTTGGGTGCATGGTGACTCACGGCCATATAGGTTTACTAGGCCATTTGGACTTTTAAATTAATTTGTATATTGCCATTATGTCAAGTAATTTGTTAGCATTAAATTAGGCTTGTTGGTTTCCTTGGTTTTTAATTAATTTAGTTGCTAGGTTGAGTTTAATGTGTTTGAATTAGTGTGAAGTTTAATTAATTTTAACTGTGTTTGTTAATTTTTTTGCAAGAGTATTTGATGTTGGAATGTTGTCTAAGGTTTTTAATTGTGTTAATTTAATTTTCATGGTAGCTTAAATTAGTTTGGTTGGTCATTGACGATATTGTACTGTTTCCTTGAGATTCTTGAATTGTGATTGTTTGTGCACTCTGACTTGGTTAATGTGAATTCTATTTTTGCACTTGCAATTGGGTATACGCTTAGTTGCCTAGTTGGTGTTACATCTTCGCTTAGTTGATGTAACTGAATGGTGTAATTTAGATTTGATATTAACACTGCGTTCGCTTAATTCGCTTTTATGAAAACAGGGTTAACCTTCGCTTAGTTGGTTAACTTTGTTGGATTAAAGGTTTGAGTTGCAACTTTATTTTGTTGATCTGTGATTGGAAATATTGTAATTAAGTTAATGACCAACCATTTTTATTCTGTATGTGATTTCGTCTTGCAATTCTGTTTTTACATTTCTGTTGCATCCGTGTTTTAATTTAGTTTATCCGCATTCACAATCCTTTCACAAACCCCCTCCCCCACTACGTGTTTGACTTGATTCTCGAACCGCAAAATTGGTCCTTGAGAGACGACCTAGGAGTCATTCCTAGCTATACTGCATTTCTAATATGCAATTAAATTTGTATGGGCCGCGACACCCATCACATATCTATAGAGGGGACAATATAAGGGTAGATATGCTCTCCAAGCTCGCAAGCACAAAAAAGAAGGGATGATGCTAGTCTTTATTTTAGCAAGTGTTGTTATCATTATCTACCGAGATAGTGGATGAGTGCATGTAAGTAGATAACGAAAAAACAACCTAAATGGCACCTTTCATCAGTTATCTCAAGAGTGGAGTTCCTCTTGAGGGAGAAGACAAAGGATGAATGAAGAGAGTTTCTCGATACACACTGATTAGCAATGAGATGTTTAGAAGAGTTTATAGTAGTCCCTTGCTTAAATGTGTTGCCTTGGAACAAGCGGAATACATAATATAAGGAGTTTCATGAAAGTATTTGTGGGTACCATTCTAGAGCAAGAACCATGGTGGCACGAATGCTGAGGGTCGAGTACTTTGGCTAACTATAGAAGCAAACTATAGTGAATACATTAAGGAATGTATACCTTTCTAGAAGCATGATAACATTATTCATTGTAAGTAGGAGATGTTGCACTACATTTTCTCCATATGGCCCTTTGCAAAGTGAGGGATGAATATCATTGGACCTTTTGCTCTAGGAAAAGGCCAAGTAAAATTCCTACTAGTTGGCATTGATTACTTTACTAAGTTGATGAGGCAAAACCTTTCGCAACGACTATTACTTAACAAGTACATAAATTTATGTGGAAAAACATAGTATGTCAGTATGGGATGCAACATACTATAATCACTAATAATGGAAGATAGTTTATAAATAAAGGCCTAGTTGAATTCTACGCCAATATTGACATCGACCATATCACAAAGCTCAGTTGAACATCATTAATCAAATGGACAAGTTGAAGCCACTAACAAGGTTATGTTGGTCCGACCGTTCAAAATATCCTAAATTAATAAGATGCTATGAAGATAAAGAGAAGATTTAAATACCAAATGCAACCAACTTTCATTAATAAAAACATCAAACGCCGTAATATATTTTAGCCTTTACAAAAACAAAAAAACAAGAAAGAGAAAAAGGAAAAGCAAATAAATTATCATTCATACTCTATAACTTCAAGTTCAACTTCGTTCTCCACCTTTACTTTGGCATCAACATTAGGGGAAGGTTCTTGCATGATAGAAAGTGATGACACCTAAGTGGCAGCAGGAGAAGGCATCTAAGTATCCTTGTGAGCTTCATTAATAGCATCATCAAGGGTGGCATTAGCTTGTGCTTCAATAATATGATCAACATCCATAAGAGCACCTTTGAATACGTCCTTATTCATGTCAAATCGTTCATCATGTGTTGATATCTTGAGGAGGAACCTGACCTACCTTAGAGCCTTCACAAAATCATTTTTATGTTTAGAAAGAACAAGCCTTTGTATTTCAAGGATTCGACCTTAACAATTTTTCGTCTGTTTTTCTCCTTGGTAAATACAACATTGAGCTCTTTCACGTTGTCCTTACTCTTCTTTTTTGAATCCAGACAATAATTCCTTCAACTTTTATGTTTTTTTATCAAGTTCAACCTTCTCCTTCTCACAACATCTCACTCATTTTCCAATGCCTCCTTGTTAACAACACATTGTCATTTTAAGGATGTTAACTCCTTTGTAATCTTCGCTTTTCCCTCATCTTTTATCTCTATTTTTAGGATCTTGGTGATCTTCTGACTGTATAGGAGGGACTGACTAGGAAGTATGAGATATGCCATCATTAACATTTCAAGTTCGCTTTCCTTGACTAATCAACAATCTTCTTCATTTAAATTGATGAATTGTTTCATGCTTAATTGAGGACTAACTTCTCCCTTGTAGTCGGCCTTATAGTCAGAACTTCCTTTTGGCATATTAAGCCTTGGTCTACAACCTTTTCCTCTCTTACCCCCATTAGAATTTTCGAATGTTGGATCTTCTTTGGTGCAGTGACATAAGGAGGATGAATATCCATAATTGACCCTTTTAAGACTGCAGCCAACGATCCCTCAGCCTACTTTTTGTCGGCCAACAATATTTTTTCCTTAAGCTTCGAAAGGCACAACCTTTTGTGCATGTTGGGCCATCACTCATGCAAATATTGAAACATATTCATATTAATTAGATATTAATCTCTAACCAACTTGAAATTATATGCTTGTCATGTCATTCAAGGATTAGGGAGACAGGTATTAACAATTTCCCTAGTAGGAAAAAGGCATGGAAGCTCGTCCAGGAGATTCAAAATCCTTTTATCCTCAATGGTCATATTCTCTCTCTAGCATTCAGGATAGCTAGTTGGGTTGTCAGTTCAATAAAATGGAAACGTAAGTTTATTGTTCTCATCATAAAAATGAGATCTCCCACTTTTTGTCACCACGATCATAAGGAAACCATTCTTAAATTTCTTGAATGATTAGGAGTAAGATCTTAACAAACAGATTTTTGTATGGCTAACTAGAGAAAGCCAAGTAACTAGATGCCAAAGACGGGTACTATAGAAATGCAAAAAAACATTCAGGTGATGGATTTAGTCCTAAGGATTTAAAAACAAGCCGAAATGCTTGTAAACAACCCTAACTATTTGGGTGTAGTTGGGTGGATGTTGCATTTAGAATATGTAATACACCCATGGTGAACTTGTCAAAAGGTAAACGGACATGAAGTTGGATAAATAAATTAGTTCTTTTAGGTATCTTTCTCAGCTACGATAGACGTTATCTACGACGTTTCCCTTTCAAATGAAACAATGTTCTCAAACTCGGTACTCTCAAACATGTATATATTATATAACCATGACTTAAGCATGGCAGACCACATAAACTTGCAAGTATACATCTTTACTTTGGGATCCATCTATTCATATGTGTTGGAACAATCGGTATTGTTCTGAGATAGAGTATGACGCAGCGGAATAAAACTTAGAGTAGCAGAAAACGTGTTCGGTCACTTTTTAAAATAAATTGGTCCTTTTTAGAAAATCAATTTTCTTTCAGAAAATTTATCGAACAATTTGTGTGCAAATAAAAATAGCAAGTGCAGGGAGTAGAAAGCTCACACAAGTATTTTTATATTGGTTCGAATCAACAGAATCTACGTCCAGTCGTTAATCACTATAAAGAGTGATTAACAGTTTCACTGAGAAAAGGGTTTTACAGATTACAACAATAATGAATAATTGGTAAGATTGAACCTTCCTTCGGTGAACGAACCGGAAGAAGAACACTCTGCCAACTCGAAGAGAAGCGCTCCGTCAATTGAACAACGATTCGCGAGCTTCTGCTATTCACGAGACCAGGCATAGCACCTTGCTAACTCGAAGAGAACCACTCCGACAATCGACCAACGATATGCGAGCTTCTCCTATTCACGAGACCAAGCAAGGGAAATTTGAACTCTAGCTTCTGAGAACTTCCTCTGATAAACAGTATTCTGCTGAGCTTCTGTTAAAAAACGTTGCTTTTGAATTTCTCAGAATCCCTACATATAGCCATCTGCTCTGAATATCAAAGGTCAAGTCGCAACTGCCACGAGTAATCGATTATTGGAAGTGATAATTGATTATTTAAGTCCGTTACAGGTTTTTCAAAATGTGATAATCGATTATATGAGGTTATAATCGATTATTCCTGAATGACTTGTGATAATCGATTATTGCTTCTCCATAATCGATTATTGCAGTTAAAAATGCAAGTTTTACAAAGTTTATAAGACTTTCCTACTACATTTAATTTCTACAAATTGCTTTTAAATAATTTTAAACTCTTCTTCAACTAAGACTTCTTGCAACATCATCAAAATAGTTGTCTTCAAGATTTACCAATACTCCTTATTAGTAACAATCTCCCCCTTTTTTATGATGATCAAAAATTCAATTTTAAAAGCAACTTTGGCTTACCTGGAAAATATACAAGCTAACAAACAACAACAAAGTTAACAATACCTGTATCAATTTGTATTATCTTCTCCCCCTTTTTTGATCATAAGCAAAAAGATTAATGTAAAAATCTCCCCCTTAATATGAGCTCCCCCTCAATTATATAATGTATGCATAAAAGTAACATAAAAAATCATTTTATTCAAAAGAGAAGGATTACATTAACTTCATAAAGATCATCACAAAAGAGATGTTTAAAACATGGAGAAAATAACACAACAAACAATCAACTTTATCAACCTATTTCTAAAATTCAGGAATGGGGGATCTCTCTGGAGGTTGAATGTTGAGATGATTCTGGATGTTAGTTAGGCGAACATCAAGATCAAGAAATTGATCAACCATGTATTCATCAATAGATTGTTGCCACTCATAAATCTCTTCAAAGTGTGTCCTCTGTGCTAGACTCATATCCTCCAATTTTTTAGATAACCTTGCAAAGTGTTCTTCCATGGAAGTTGAGGAAGAGGAGGGTATGTTGGATGGTCCAACATCAGAAGGAGCAACAACACTTACTAGGTCAGCCATGTGTGTATCCATGTCATCTTCTTCATCATTATCTGAATGAGCATCATCTTTATGAATGATGGCATTTCCCCGAGTGACAAATCCCATTTTCCTAGAAGTGGTGTTACCAATCTCAGATCCAATGGCTTGAATGGTTTGAACATGTTCTCCTTCAATATTCACTCCTTTATATTCTAAAATTCTAGAAATGAGAATAGCATAAGGAAAATGATAAGAATGAGACTTCTTAGCTTTTACCATCGTGTCAGAAATGAGAGCAGGCCAATCAATGTGTATGTGATTGAGGATCCCATACAAAAGAAGCAAATCCTGCTCAGAGCATTGAGCATGGTTGGTTGCTCTAGGACACAGAAGCCATACGATTAAGTAGTGGATAATCCTTTGTTCTACTTTGAAGCCACCAACAAGCAGTTGCCTTCTGTTGGTCTGTTGTTCAGGATGACGCAGGAAGGATTGAAAGACCATCAGTCGGTTGAAGTCAGAAAGTCCAAGATGAACCTTCGCAACATCATCCCAGATGGTAAGTTATGCGACATTAGTCCACACATCATCATCCAAAATTATGCGGACTCCCATCACGATATCTCAAGTTGAAGTAGAAAACTCTTATGAGATCAGGATAAATACAACCTTTTTGTTCCACCAAGTGTGTGAGACCTTGAGCACCAAAGAGATCTGAAAATTGAAATCCATAAAAGCGATAAAAATCAAGACGAATAAATTTTACAACCATGATTCTTCTTTCTTGTCATGAATTTACAAAATCCGCATGTTTTTTTGGATCTGAAATCCATCCATCTATGGTTGCAGGGCGTGATTGAGAGGAAGAAGATACTTCAGCAGCTCTGCGGCGATGTCTTCTTGAATCGGCCATGGAGAAAGTTTAAGAGAATGAGACTTTGAGAAAGAGAAGAGAAATGGAGAGGATTTTAGCTCTAGATTTGATTTCAACAGTATTTGGGTGCAAAGAAGTGACTAATAATCGATTATGGAAGGCTATTTATAAGAAAAATTGAAAAACTAGTCGTTTATGGCCGTTTATAGCTATTATGGGAAGCTCCAACGACTCTATTTTTTAAACTATCAACGTGACAATCGATTATGGCTCGTGATAATCGATTATCTGCTCAATAATCGCTGCCCAGAAATTGCATGATAATCGATTATGCCTGATGATAATCGATTATCTGTTCAAAATTTCCCAGATTTGAGTTTTGAGATTAAATAATCGATTATTGCCTTGTGATAATCGATTATGAAGCGTAAATTTTACGAAAATGTAAAAATTTTCATAATCCTTTGATCCTAAGACATATCTAATACTCCTAATTCTCTTCTAAGCTCAAAAAATCTATCCTTAGGTAGTGCCTGGTGAAAATATCAGCTAATTGATGCAAGGTATCAACATATTCAATTTGACAATCCCCCTTTTGAATATGATCTCTTAAGAAATGATGTCTAATTTCAATGAGATTAGTTCTTGAATGCATTATGGGGTTCTTGGTCAGATTTATAACACTAGTATTATCCCATTTTAAAGGAATATTATCAAGGAAGATATCAAAGTCTTCCAGTTGCTGTTTCATCCACAAAATTTGGGCACAATAATTGCCTGCTGCAATATATTCAGCTTCAGTGGTAGACAAAGCTACACACGCTTGTTTCTTTGAGTGCCAGGACACCAAAGAACAACCCAGAAAATGACAAGTTCCACTAGTACTCTTCCTATCAATTTTACAACCGCCATAATCTGCATCAGAATAACCTATTAAACTAGGTGAAGCATCAGAGGGATACCAAAGTCCAAAAGAATTAGTTCCCTTAAGGTATTTTAAGATTCTCTTGACAGTAGTCAAATGGGATTCTTTAGGATTGGCTTGGTACCTAGCACACACACATACACTTTGCATAATATTTGGTCTACTAGTAGTTAAGTACAACAAAGATCCTATCATACCTCTAAACATAGTTTCATTTACTTCTTTTCCAGATTCATCCTTATCTAAATAGCAGGAGGTTGCCATAGGTGTATTAGCTTCTTTGCATGTATCCATACCGAATTTCTTAAGAATTTCTCTACAGTATTTTGTTTGGGAGATGAAAGTACCTCCATTCATTTGTTTTATTTGTAGTCCTAAGAAGAAATTTAGCTCACCCATCATAGACATCTCAAACTCTCCTTGCATTATTTTTGCAAATTTTTCACAAAAAGAGTCATCAGTTGACCCAAATATAATATCATCTACATAAACTTGCACAATCAAAATGTGTTTGACTAATTTCTTAATGAATAAGGTTGAATCAACCTTTCCTCTAGAAAAATCATTATCAATTAAGAAAGTACTAAGTCTTTCATACCAAGACCTAGGTGCCTGTTTAAGACCATACAGTGCCTTTTTCAACTTATAAACATGATCAGGAAATTTGAAATCCNCAAAACCANGANGTTGANTAACNTANACNTCTTCTTTTATAAATCCATTTAAAAAAGCACTTTTCACATCCATTTGATACAATTTAAATTTCATCAAAGATGCATATGCAAGTAATAATCTAATTGCTTCTAACCTGGCTACCGGTGCATATGTTTCATCATAATCTATACCTTCCTCTTGACAGTAGCCCTTTGCAGCTAGTCTTGCTTTGTTCTTAGTGATATTTCCATCCTCATCAAGCTTGTTTCTAAATACCCATTTTGTTCCCATGACTTGATAATCATTTTGGTTTGGAATAAGTTCCCAGACTTCATTCCTTTCAAATTGGTTTAGCTCTTCTTGTATAGCAACGCACCACTTATCATCTTGAAAAGCTTCCTTTATGTTCTTGGGTTCTATTTGAGACACAAAAGCTACAGTTAGACAAAAATTATTAAGTTTGTGTCTAGTAGTTACCCCTTTTGATATATCTCCTATGATGTTGTCCAAAGATAGTCCTCTTGGTTGCTGATAGCTTTTAGGATCAACAGCTTGAGGTGTTTCTTGAAGTTCCGGAGGATAGTTCTCATTTAGGTACATCTCTTCAAGAGCTTCCCTTAAATAATCCTCATCACCTGCAATAGGTTTATTTGACTCAAGAGGGTTTACCTCAAGGTCCACAATCTCATCAAAGACAAGATGCATTGATTCTTCTATTATCAAAGTTTTTCTATTAAATACTCTATATGCTTTACTAGTCAAAGAATATCCTAGGAAAATTGCTTCATCAGATTTTGCATNAAATTTACCAAGATTATCTTTTCCATTATTTAGGACAAAACATTTGCATCCAAAATTTTTCAAATGAGATACATTTGGTTTTCTACCATTCAACAATTCATATGGAGTCAATTTCAGAATTGGCCTAATAAGCATCTTGTTTAACACATAACATGCAGTACTTACTGGCCCAAAAATATTTTGGCACATTAGATTCATTCATAAGAGTTCTAGCTAATTCTTCTAATGATCTATTTTTCCTTTCAACAACACCATTCTGTTGGGGAGTTGTAGGAGCTGAAAAGTTATGTGCAATGTCATATTCTTCACAAAATGTTTCAAAGGATTCATTTTCAAATTCACCACCGTGATCACTTCTCAATGTTTTGATTTTCAAATCTTTCTCATTTTGAATACGTTTTGCAAAAGATTTAAAAGCTTTGAAAGCTTCACTTTTCAAAGTTAAAAAGAAAGTCCAAGTAAATCTAGAAT
>NC_028356.1:25476835-25480165 GCF_000741045.1 Vigna radiata var. radiata
GAAATTAATTTATTCAAATGTTGCATGTGAATATGTGCAACTCTTTTATGCCATAGCCAATGATTTTCTTCTTTAGCAACTAAGCATGTTATACTATGACTAGATGCACTTTCAATATCAATCAAATATATGTTGTTGTGCCTAACACCTTGCAAAGCAATATCAGTAGAATCTTTAAAGTAAACAGTACATTTATTGCTTTCAAAATGTTACCTTGAGACCTTTGTCACATAATTGACTTATGCTTAGGAGGTTATGCTTGAGACCTTCAACATACAGGACATCTCTTATAGTCAATGTGTTTCCTCCTCCAATGTCTCTGGTTCCCATGATTCTACCTTTGTTGTTATCCCCATAAGTCACAAATCATTGCTTCTTCTTCTCAAAAGAGATGAACCTTTTCTTGTCACCAGTCATGTGTCTTGAGCAACCATTGTCAAGATACCACAATGACTTCTTTGACTTAGTTGGTTCCTACAAAACAAATTAGCAAGAGTTTTGGGTCCCCAATCTCAATATGGGTCCTTGGGGGTTAGTTTATGCAAATATATATCATTTCACAACTTTAACCCATGCATATTTACCATTTGGAACACCAAAATGTTTAATGTTGCATTTGTTTGATGTGTGACCATGCTTCATACAGTAAAAACAACACACATCACTCACTTTATTTTTAACAAAAGTCCCTTTTTCAACCCAGACTCTACGAGTTTTTCTTATTTTGGACTTATAATCTTGATACATGTTTCTATTTTTAACATTTCTTTTATTAAAGTTTATCTTAGCATGTGAAATATTCTTGATTGCCTTTGTGTCAACACCCAATTTCGTCCGGTTAAATAAATAATAGAACTTGTTTTTATTTTTTTCTTATTTTATTTTTATTTTGTTACTTTTAATTTTTATTTTACTATTTGGTATTTGATTTAATTTTTTAATTTTTTATTTGATTTGATTCTTTCTTGAAAAAAATAAAAGAAAAAAAAGAACAAAAAAAGAAAAAAAAAACACGAAAAGGAAAAAAAAGAAAAAAAAGAAAAAGAATAAAAGAGAAAAAAGGGAAAAAAAAGAAGAAAAAAGGAAAAAGAGAAACAAATGGAAAATAGGAAGGAAGGAAAAAAAGAAAAAAAAGGGGGTGCACGGGAATAAAGTAAAAAGTAAAGAATGGTGATTAAATGGGAGATGTGCTCCACGTGATTTTCTTGGAAAAATGGTGCAGGAGGTACATAAGCAATTAATATTAATGCATGACAGATCACTTTAGAATATTTTCGAAATTTTGAATCAACATTATGACAATCATTACAAGCAATAATTAAAAATAATATATTGATTGTTGTATTCATTTTCTTCCTAAAGAGAAAAATATGATTTTAATTTGATTTATTTTTCTTCAATCAAGACCATTTATTTTCCTATTTTGCTAATTGACAATTAATTCGCCATTAAGGCAAGATCATAATAATATTACAAATGTGTGTATATAAATATGCACCTTGTAAACAAGAAAGGAGGAGAAGAAAAATCCAATTTCGAAAGGAGAACATAAGGAATAAAGAAAAAAGGAGTGGGACAAAGAGACACGTGCACAGATGAATGAACAACTTTCTGTAAAAGCTTTTTGTGGTGCAGTGGAGGACCTCTAAGGCAGCTTCGGAAGGGTGAAGATCAATTTCCTGGTTATATTTCCTTTCCCATTCTTATTGGACTTTTTGTTTTCATTTTATTTTCTTTGCTTTTATTTCTTTGATTTTGGTATATTGTTTTATTATTGATGGTTTGTTGTACTCATTTTTTAATAAAAATACGAAATATTAGAATCATAGAAAGTAAATAAACATATAAAATATTAAAACCACGAAAATTGTTATAACGTTTAACATCTTTCTTTTTAAATATTGGTTTTTAAGTAAAATAAATAAATTGTAAATTGTAAAAATGACCTTAGTGTGCTTTTAACATTTAGCAAATATTGTTTCAATTTATTTGTTAACTTTTCTAAAAAAATGGTTACCTAAATAATTTTGTTGTTTATTTCAAAAATACAGTTTTAAATATCATTTTCATAGAATAAATCTACATAAGAAGATAAGATATAAAATTAAAAAATTAAAAAATAATAATAAAAATACCAAAAAGGTAAAAGTATAAAAATAATTAAATATGTTTTAAAGGTTTAAGCACGTGTGTGATCGCACGCATCGTCCTCGTGCAAAGACCTTTTCTCTTTTTAATAAATTATCAAAAATGTTTTAAGGGTTTAAGCACGTGTGTGATCGCACGCATCGTCCTCGTGCTAAGACCTTAACTCTTTTTAATAAATTATCAAAAATGTTTTAAGGGTTTAAGCACGTGTGTGATCGCACGCATCGTCCTCGTGCTAAGACCTTTTCCTTTTATAAAAATTAAAAAATATGTTTTAAAGGTTTAAGCATGTGTGTGATCGCACGCACCGTCCTCGTGCTAAGACCTTTTCCTTTTATAAAAATTAAAAAAAAAATGTTTTAAAGGTTTAAGCACGTGTGTGATCGCACGCATCGTCCTCCTGCTAAGATTTTCCTCCTTTTAATAAATTATCAAAAATGTTTTAAGAGTTTAAGCACGTGTGTGATCGCACACATCGTCCTCGTGCTAAGACCTTTTCTATCTTGGAAAAATTATCAAAAATGTTTTAAGGGTTTAAGCACGTGTGTGATCGCACGCATGATCCTCGTGCTAAGACCTTTTCCCCTTTCATAAAATTATCAAATGTGTTTTAAAAGGTTTAAGCACATGTGTGATCGTACGCATCGTCCTCATGCTAAGAACCTTTTCCCCTTTTTATAAAAATGCTAAAATATAAATGTTTCCAAACAACAAACAATCTTTGCTAGAACTACGTAACCCTGATTTCTCATTTTGAGAATACGTAGGAGAAAGGTCAATCCTTGTCGGGCACACAAAAATAAAAAAATATTTTCGTTTCTTTAGAATTTTATTTTCAAGGATAATTAAACATTTTGAAAAACTACATCAAGTTTGTGCATTTAATTAAAGGTACTGCCTTATGGCAGGCATTGTAGGGTGCTAATACATTCCCTACACGTAACCGACTCCCGAAACCAGAATCCAGTTTTCATAGACTAAGCCTTATCCTTTTTATGGTTTTTCCGTAGTTTTCCAAAATAAACTATGGTGGTGACTCCAATCTCTTTCGTTTCCAAAACACGTTTTCTTTTTTGGATCGTCGTCCTGTCGCGATTCCCGTTGCAACACTTTGCAAGTAAGTTTTCAAGTATGTCAATATCAAACATATGACTCTTACAAGACAAACATTCAACAGGTTCA
>NC_028356.1:25480545-25482322 GCF_000741045.1 Vigna radiata var. radiata
TATTGGCTTCCTCATCTGAGTCACTTGAGCTTGTTGAGCTGGAAGCATTGTCCTCCCAAGCTATGTAAGCTTTCTTTTTCTTTTGAAATTTTCTTTCCTTCTTTTCTTCACTTTTCCTGTTCTTTGGACATTCAGTTTTCATGTGTCCTCTTTCTCCACAACCATAGCATTTTACACTTGAAGGGGATTCTTGATTTTCTCTCCTTTTTTTGCAAAATTTGTCCTTTCCTTTTGCCTTCATAAACTTGGCAAACTTCTTTATCACGAGACTCATGTTTTCCTTATCATCAGAATCATCATCTTCAAAAGTTTTTAACTTTTCCCTTTAAAGATCTCTGACTTGAAGGCAAGTGTCTTTCTTTTGCCTTGATGTTCTTCAGTAGTTAATCTCTTCAACTCAAGCTCGTGCTCACGAAGCTTTCCAAACAGAATTGGCATCGTCATTTGAGAGAGATTTTGTGACTCTGAGATGGCAGTCACTTTTGGTTGCCAAGACCTGTCCAATGATTTCAAAATTTTTACATTCAATTCATCAGTATCAAAGGTCTTACCCAACCCAGTCAAGTGGTTCACTATGTGAGTGAAGCGCTTTTGGACATCAAAAATTGTTTCTCCAGGTTGCATTCTGAACATCTCATACTCTTGAATGAGAGTGTTCTTCCTTGCACGTTTTACGTCCTTTGTTCCTTCATGTGTGACTCTAAGGACTTCCCACATTTCCTGTGCTATCTTACACACTGAAATTCTATAAAACTCATCAAATACAACAACAGATGAAATAATATTGCGAGCTTTAATATCAAACTGAGCTCGTCTATTTTCTTCAGCACTCCAATTAACGTATAGTTTTTCTACCTCTACACCATCAATTGTGCTCTCAGGAATATAAGGACCATTTTTTACAGCTTCCCAGATGCCTCTGTCAACAGACCCCATAAAATTTCCATTCCGACTTTCCAGAACGCATAGTTATCACCAGTAAAAAGTGGTGGTCTGTTAATAGAAGCACCCTCGGCATATACAAGATTTTGGTTGTGACCGGCCATTTTCGCAAATTTTGAAAAACTTTCAAAGCAAGCTCTGATACCAATTGTTGGAACAATCGGTATTGTTCTGAGATAGAGTATGATGCAGTGGAATAAAACTTAGAGTAGCAGAAAGCGTGTTCGGTCACTTTTTAAAATAAACTGGTCCTTTTTAGAAAATCAATTTTCTTTCAGAAAATTTATCGAACAGTTTGTGTGCAAATAAAAATAGCAAGTGCAGGGAGTAGAAAGCTCACACAAGTATTTTTATACTGGTTCGATTCAACAGAATCTACGTCCAGTCATTAATCACTATAAAGAGTGATTAACAATTTCACTGAGAAAAGGGTTTTACAGATTACAACAGTAATGAATAATTGGTAAGATTGAACCTTCCTTTGACGAACAAACCGGAAGAAGAACACTCTGCCAACTCGAAGAGAACTGCTCCGGCAATCGACCAACGATTCGCGAGCTTCTCCTATTCACGAGACCAATCAGAGCACCTTGCTAACTCGAAGAGAACTGCTCCGACAATCGACCAACGATACGCGAGCTTCTCCTATTCACGAGACCAAGCAAGGGAACTTTAAACTCTAGCTTCTGAGAACTTCCTCTGGTAAACAATATTCTGCTGAGCTTCTGTTAAAAAACGTTGCTTTTGAATTTCTCAGAATCCCTACATATAGCCATCTGCTCTGAATATCAAAGGTCAAGTCCCAACTGCCACGAATAATCGATTATTTAAGTCC
>NC_028356.1:25482407-25520328 GCF_000741045.1 Vigna radiata var. radiata
GTTTTACAAAGTTTATAAGACTTTCCTACTACATTTAATTTCTACAAATTGCTTTTAAATAATTTTAAACTCTTCTTCAACTAAGACTTCTTGCAGCATCATCAAAACAATTGTCTTCAAGATTTACCAATACTCCTTATTGGTAACAATATGCTCCCCTCTTTATCCAGTTTGACTCATCCATTTCATAGTTCGGATATATCCCTGTCTCTATTGTGACCTCTCGGTTCACTACAAAATATCCTAAAGAAGGATCAGCCAAAGACTCGTTACTACTCAGCTTTGGGTCGTCCCTAGCAAACATATTATAACTACTGGAAGACATACTTGATACTAGTCGGTACTAGAACACTCTTGAAACATATATTGGGAACAAAGAAGCAAATGAGACAAATGTTATACTATTTATAGACTTCACTTTGTGACTCTTTGTCTCTCACCTCTTTAAATTCATCAATTAGGTCTCTTCAGATCCAAGGGCCAAGGGTCACGACAATTGCACTCCCCATGATCTGACACCAATAAATTAGCACTCTTCATCGTTATGCTTCTTGAGGCTTTGGGGCTACTATAACTATAAGATTAGATAACTAAAGAAATACAAATTTTTCTTTGCACATGACAACCAGGTTGATGACCGATATCATGGTAGCAACACACAAGACTTCAATGTATGACATGTTAACTTGGAAGGCTAATGTACTCTACATGTTCGAGCACAATAGAGCCATCTGAGTATAAGTATTGTATTTGTCTAAGTATATCTTGGCCATTTAACTTGACATGTAGTTGATCCAAACATATTCATCCGTGAAGGAACTATACCAACCATTCTATTGACATTGATAAATTATTGATTAAGTTAACAACAAAGGATCAAAACGATATTAACATGTAATTAGGCCACATAACCTAAACTCATCAAGGTAAAGACCCATAAATAGTAATATAAATAACATATTTTATGAAAAACATTAATTATGTTCATTAAAACTGCATTTATTGTTATTTGATATTAAATTACTTGAACATTGTAATATCTTCTATAAACATAACTCCTCATTTGACTTGAAGAGGACAAATTCTATATATCCTACAAAATTAAAACTATAAATACTTGAAAGAATACACACATAAAAATCTAAAACAAATTAAATACTTAGATATAAAAAGCAAATTACTAATTGAATCTTTTATATATTGGTGAAGTGAAGTTTTTTGGTTGTGGGAAGTGAAGAAAGTGACAAGGGGTTCTTAATTAAAGAAGGGGGCATGTGGTAGGACATGTGGTAGTACCATAAGCAATAAACCAAATTAATTGCTCAATTCATTGCCACTATTTGTAGTTTATTGTTTGCATTTAAGTGTAGTGAACATGCAAAGTATTTAAAATATAAGCAAGTATAATTGTACTGAAATAACGTACACCGATATCGTATATGGATCTGCATGCAGAAGGGACAGTGCTTTTAATTTCCTTAATTGCAATGGTCCTCTGCAAAGGTACAATCCAATTATGAACACTCACTCTCCAAGTGGATCTCATTCTTCTATGCAAACTTTTCTTTTATCACATGATGCTAGAAGGAAAGAGTATGTATTTAGATGTATTTTCTCCATCATGCATCGCATATGCATCATACAAACTCCTATTTTATATTTCTATAAAGAAAATATTGCTTTTTTTACGTGTTATAGATATCATCATATACATAACGAGACATGAACATCTATGATTGCCATCTTCCCATTCACCAATTTTTTCTTTTAAATATCTAAAATTAAGTTACATATTTTTTTTTAGTTCTTAATGTAAAATTAAAAATTTATATATTTTTATTTTTAAACTTTAAAAATAAATCGATATAATTTTTTAATTTAATTATATTACATTTTTTAACATATTTACAGCATTTTATTTTAATATTTAAATTATTTATATCATGTTCTCACTTAATGTTTATTAAAAAATGTGTTTGTCTTATTAAAAAATTTAAGATAAATAAATTAAATTATTATATTTATTTATTTTTAAAGTTTCAGATATAAATTTATCAAAATTTCGAAAACAACAAATTTTAATTTTAGGTGATAATTCGAAAACTAAAAACATATTTAATTTTATACAAATGAATATATAAATATAAATACTTTTCATTTTACGACATAATTTCAGACACTTATTTTTTTTCTTGCGTGCAATAAACCCTTTCAATGTAAAGTTTAAAATGTCACATTAATAAGGGTATTATCTTTATGAAAAAGAAGAAAATAGATAATTATGTATTATTATGAAGATACAAAAGAGTTTCCCATAATATAGACAAAAACTAATTACAACAATCACCCAAAAAAACCATCTATATATTGATACTTTCAAATCAGAAACATGAAAAGGGAAGTCACCTCAAACCATAGTGTCTGAGACATTTTTCCAACTATGAAGGTTTGATTTTGGATCTAACTATTGAAAGGTAATTAAGTTTACCAAATATAAATACAATTTAAACTGTCTAACCGTGGATGAAGCTCCGGTCCAAAAAGTTATTGTTTTATTTCTTTATCTATTATAGTTTTTATTCAAAATAATTAAATATTTTAATAATTTTAATTTGATATTATTTGGTAATTATGAAGAGTGATTATCAATTAGGATAATATATAAAATATTAAACTTTTCTTTTATAAAAAAAATAGTCATCGAATTAAGTCATCTAAATCTAGGTCAATTTAAGTCTTTGATTTCAAATCAAAATAAGTTAGTTTAGAAAAAACTTGATTAAGGTTTAAATCAAGTCAAATTAAGTCTAATTGAGTTAAGTTATTCTAAATTTAAGTTAAATTAAGTAATTCATTTAAGTTGAATTGAGTCAAATAATTCAAGTATACCTTAATTTAAATCTTCGATCCCAAATCAAAATTAACATGAATCAAGATCTAATGAAATTGGTCAATACCTAATTTAAGTTGAATCGATTTAAATCCAAAAAATTAAGATAATCTATACCAATATTAAGTGAAATTACGTAAATATTGATTTTTTATGCTCATTTTATTTACAAATTAATATAAATAACACATAAAAAAAAGAAAGAAATGAAAAGATATTGACAAAATTAAAAATTATTTTTAACAAATTATAAAAAGAAATTAAAATATTTACAGTTATGATAATTTAAATTTAAACATATATATTTTACCTTTTAAATTTCAATATATGTATAATACTGATAAAAATTTATGATAATAAATTATTATATTATAATAAATAAAATTTTTATATATAATTTTTATAAAAATAGTTAAAAAATAAAAATAATTATATAAAAATATAAAAAATACTATATATCATAACAATAAATAATAAATAAAAATATTAAAAAATATAAAAATTATCGTGTCATATAAATTATTAAAATAATGAATTTATATGTTTTTGTTCTTATATATGATTTAACTTCTCATATTTCTAATACTTGTGTGATATGCAGTTGGATTCCAACAATTATGGAATCAACAAAAACTTATTGCTCGCAATCACAACACATTAAAAGAGTATGAATCTCATGCATTCATGAATTTTCTTATTTATTTTTCTCAGTTTTATTCTTATGTAAAATTTATAGTCAGATTTTAAACCATTTCCGATATAATCTTTTGTACAGGTTTGACCAAGAAAATTATGATATAGATGAATCAACAACAGAATTCTCTGTTTAAAACAAGATTATTTCAGTAACAATTAATCGTACATACAATTTTCATTTGGTAATCCCATCGCTGCTGCAGTTTATTTTATCGTCTCAGCCCATGATTATTATCATAGACAAAATCAACAGCGCTTTTATTTTTACAGCACAAATGTCTTTACTATTAAATTAAATTCATGCTCTAATGTTCGATCATCTACTTTTGCTTTCCATTTGAAGAAATCATTCTGTACAAATCACCTTTGCACACCAATGATATATCTTCATCACTCAAATAATGTGGATCAACACTTCTTCCTGTAAACATTATGTGAACAAGCAACAATTCAAGGATTCTTGGTTAACTTTTCAAAAATAATAAGAATGCTGAAAACTGAATTTGCTTCAAAACATGTACCTTCGTTTTCTCCTATTTTCTGAACCATGTGGGATGCGGAAACCTTCAGAAGTTGACATTTGGCGTACTGAAGACATATATTCACTTAATGCAAGACCTTTCACTGACAAGGATGATCTTTCTGGAATGATAGACCCCATCACGTTGGAAAGAGATGTTCTGTTTTCACCATATTTCCACATTAACAAATTTCTTAAGATAATGAGTGCCAGATAGCTGTGGAATTGTTTGCACTAACATTTCAAATTATGAGGGTAAAAAGGTGGTATGTGTATTGTGGGTACAAACAAAATTCCGTATCGTATAAAATAAGAGATAGACATAGGTTTATATACACATAAGATACCTGGCTTCTTTAGAGTGATATCTAAAACAAATTCGTGAAGATTTGATCCAAAGTGAACAATATCTTGGTGATCTATGTATATGTGTATTGAACCTCCCTACATGCATGACTATTCTAAAATTGAAATCATGGAATACTTACCTCTTGGTATCATTTGTCGGGTCATTCATCTCGAATAGCTTATTGGCATAGATACTAGTGCTTTTTGTTTGGTCCTGTCTAGACAATTTTCCCAGTCCCATAACATTAGTAGTGCTAGCCAGCATCTCTGAGATTAGATCTACCTCGTTCTTAGAATCAAACATGGATCCTACATCTGATATATGTTTGGCATAAAAAGAAAAACCATGTACAGCAACTGTAGACATCATCATTTGCTCATCATACCAACTCTTTGTGGCTTCTTCAAAAAGGTTCATCGGAGGCTCCATGATACCCTGCACATTATTGTAATAATTAAGGTGGTGGTACAATATAAATTAAAACAAAAAAAAAAACACTTTTTAACAAACTTACACATTGTTTTTGTTGGTGATTACGAAACAATAAGTCAGCTTCAGAAATTAGATCGGTCAGCCCACTAGTAAGTTTAAGAACTTGAATTACATTCAGCTGTTCTGGGTTGGCGTGCTGTCCTAAATCTTTTTGACATATACGAAGTTCCCTCCACAATTTTTGTACCATATCCTTTGGTACCGATGAACTGGAGTCAAAAGACTTTGAGTTTGATGTAGAATCAGCATGACTGCACTCATCTGTGACACTACTCACAGTTGTGGTTTTCATGTTTCCATCTCTGAAGGTTTGCACAGCTGCTTTTGTAAAAGAAGAGTCTGGAATTTCAGTATTTGCAAATGGATCAGAATTTGGTTGCAATTTGTCTGAGGATTGACAAACATTGAAAGTGACTGGTGTCAGCTCATTATTGAGAGATACTTGTACTGAATCAGCATGACTGCAAGAAGACACTGGTCCAGTCATTGGCTTTATTCCACTTTGAATTGCTGTCTCAGGAACGGATATTGATCCAGGGAAACAGGATGCATAAAATGATTTATGCGTTTCATTTAAGCATGCATCATAAGCAGTTTCTCTTTCCAAAACAGAACTATCAGATTTGCAAAATGATGTACTTGGATAGGTTTTATTCATTTGAAACTTTAAGAGATATTCACTGTTGCTTTCAAGGGAATGTCTCTTGTAAACTTCCTCATGAACGTCTAAAGAATGTGCATTATTTGGATGATTCGCAGAGCTCATCAGTACATGTTTACTTTGGCCCTTTTGCCATCCAGAGCAATTGGAAAATTCAGAAATAGCACTTTGTTGACTTTCAAACCCATTGCAGTCTGTAAGGGATCTCTTGATTATCTTCCTCTTGTTCCCTACATAATCAGTATTCGTAAACTTCACATCTAAAACCTGCAAGCACGAGTTTTCATCCATTGTGGCTACTGACTTAGCAACTTCCTTCTCAATGAGTTGGGACAACTCAGAGGGAAAATTCCATGGTAGTATCTTTGGTATAATCTGGTGACAAGCCTCAACATCAAAAGGAAGCATACCATACACCTTTGGCACTTTCCTGTCTGGACAGTAAACAATAAAAATGTTATGTTTCTGGAATGGGGATTTACGTTGCATTATTAGCTAATATTTATGATCTATGCATAACTGTTTCATCAAAATACATTGGGAAAAAATATTTCCGTAAAAATGAAGTCACAAAATTAAACATGTATAGAGAAAATAGGAAGTGAAAAGGGATGGGAAGAAACATCTTCATTAGTTTTTACTTTAAGACCTTTTTTAAAGGAGCAACCTAGAATGAGGCTCCAACCTCAGATATACGTACGTGGAGAGGCTGTTTCTGGGATTTGACTAATGTTATTCTGGCGTAAATTGGACAGGAACATCAACGATGACAAAGCTCTTTTTATTGAGTTTTAACAATGTCTTTGTGGAATATAGCTTTCAAGATTGACATTAAGAAATCTTTTGATACTCTAAATTGGACTTTTTTGTTTTCTGTCTTAAAAGCCTTTTGGTCTTTGTTTTTAGTCATATCGTGTAAGATGCTTAAATTGTTCGGTTCTGATAAATGGCAAGCTAACTGGTTTTTTCCTTGATCTAGAGAGACGAGGAAAGGGGGTCCAACCACCGACACCGCGCCAACATTACAAACTTGGTCCCAAAATTGACCAGTATTATTCATCGTATGTTTTACTGAGTATGTCGCCTACTTTGGTGACACCCTCTATGCTTTACACGACTTCCTCCAATGGTATGACGAAAGAGGAAAGGAGGACTTGGACTAAGGCCCATCACTTGGAGTGGAACTTGGGAGTCATCTAAGTTGCCCTACCTTCTAGAATTATGTTTTCTTTATTTGCTAAAAGGTCCTTACCAAAGTCTATATTAAAAGACCTCTCTGCCACTTGTAAAGAGTTTATCATTTTATGTATTAAACACTTATTGTTCAACCATGTGGGTGCTTCTTCTTAGAGTGAGCTCTTTTCTCTTGTCTTATGAATCTTAGCTCAAGTGACAATAACCACCATTCATCTTGAGTTTGTTCAACCATGTGGGTACTTCTTCTTAGAGTGAACTCTCTTCTCTTGTCTTATGAACCTCAGCTCAAGTGACAGAAACCACTACTCATCTTGGGTTTGTCCATCCAACTAATGTGCCACCATCCCCTTCTTCTTCATCTCCTTTTCTTTTCATCTTTTGCTTCTTGTTATTTCAAGTTCTTTAAGTTCATGTTTCTTATCTTTCATACCCCTTATATTGTGCTTCATATCTTATTTTCTGTCATGTGTTAATTGAATCTTCTCCTCTCTTTTGAACTCTTGTGAAGGGATTATCTTCGTGTCCAGTGGTGGTCTTCTCATAGTTTTCTCAATCACAAACACCTTGCAACCAAAATATAAAATGAACCCTTATCACTAATGGTCACTATCAAACAGTTATTCATAATTATTCTTAATGTTCTTGATTTTCCTTAACGACAAATCATTATGAGTTGTTTTTCATATTTAATCCTTTCATAATAAAGTTAAAAATCAGTTTGGTGTTTTTATTCATGCTTCTCCCATTCTTTTCGTACATTCATGACTTGCTATGGTATTCTTTATCATACTTCATATACATATGGTCCTCAATAAATTGGGAGTAGCGAAATGCAATAATAGACACTTTATTAAAACAAATCAAACCTTTTTACTTCATGGTTGTATTCTTTAACAATTGTGGTGGTGATAGTGTTTTCACATAACATGTTATATCCTTTATCACATTCCCTTCTCTATTCTCAACAACCAAATACCTCACCCTATTTTGTTCTCTCATCAACCTTTTGTACCCATTAACTCTTTATGTCATCATGTACATATCTTTTGTTTGATAATCTCAATCCCGAACCTTGATAAACTTTTGACTAGGTATTTAAGTGTGCCTTTTGAGGCTATCATTGGTTTCAAAAAGGTTATTACTGCTTCTCACCCTCCCTTTGTCATTATTTGATTTCAACTAACGCCAACATCTTTAGGCTTTTTCCTTACCATGTTTTAATTTCTTTCCATTTTGGGACTCCCCAAACATATTCAGTGTACCACTAGATTCACTATTTTAGTCCCCTTAACATGTTTATAATAAGCAAAAGCACTAATACTTTCTTTTTGGCCAACTATTGACTCTATTTTGATGCCATGTCATTTTTTCTTTACAATCCTACCTTTAAAGCACAATCTTACTACTAGCACTTCATAGAAGTACATAATATGTCTCCTCATTGTATCACTCTTAGTTATCATCGTTTGTCTCCCTCTTATTACATTTGTCTCTCTCCTACCTTTGCATTTCTTTCTAAAATTATAAGTGATGATGTCTTGGCCTACTTTATTTAGAGACAAGTTGTTCGGAATCTGAATTTAGAAACCTAACTCTCTCACTTCCTAGCACACTCCAATAGCCACAACACAAGAATTGAGTAAAGAAAGTATGTTATTCACAGTAAAAGAATAAAGAATACAATCTAAAATCCAGGAGCTTAACCTCCTTCACCACGTATAACACCGGTCAACACAATCAAAGCAGTCCCACCCTCCTGAAACTACAAAAGAGGTCTCTTATATAAACACCTGTCTCGCCCCCCTTAACCACTCAACAGTTAAGTATTCTTCCTTATTTCTCTATTCTTTTTCTCCTTTCCTATATTCTCTAAGTCCTAACATTACTCCCCCCTTGAAGATCAAGTTGAACTGAAACTGCTCATGCAATGTTATCCTATTCCGCTAGTCGAGAAGGTCGAGAGCTCCATCTGTCTCTTTATCCTCAGCCAATAACACTATTCGTAAACTCCTCTTAGGGCATTGGTGCTCTGGCCTGAAAAGTCCCCCATATCTGAAACACCTCCCTTCTTCCCTTCGCTTTAGAAATTCTGGGTAGGGAAGGTTCCGCGAGTTTCGTCCTCTGTCATCACTTCCACTGGGATTTCCTTCTCTCGCCACGCTAATTCCCACTGTGTTGTCTCTCCTCACCGACCTGACGCTCTCAGTTGCGACAGTCCTCCCCGGGTTACTCCTCGCTGCTTCGGTTCTCGCCACCACCGCTCCTCCTCCCATCGTTCGACCCCACTATTAGTCCTTGGGTGCTGCCCAACCACTCAGACCTAACCCACGTAGTGCCTCTTCGACATCCCGCGCAAATTTCATTGCAGCCATCAAATTTCATGGGTTGTGTGGTCGTATTTGGCACCGAAATTCCTCCCTTAGGCCCGCCAGGACATACCCCAACAATTGGTCATCTGAAAATGCCTTCGTCTGTTCAGCCAGTGCTTCAAAATCCTACACGTACTCTTTCACGGTGGTTGTTTGCCTTATCGCCGCCATCCTCTCAAAAATGCCGCAACGGTGGCGACTCTCAAACCTGATCAACAAAGCCTCCTTAAGCCCCTCCCACAACCATTCGCTCGCTTTATCTTTCCAAAACTTAAACCAATAATTAGTGCTTCCCTTCATGCTAATATGGGCCAATTCGATCTTCTTCGCCTCCGCCACCTTTTGTATTTCAAAGAATTTTTCGACCTGGTTGATCCAGTTCAGAGGGTCGGGTCCTTCAAAGGTAGGTAATTCCACCCTTCGCCTCCAATTGGGTAGGTTCTCTAATTGCTCCCCCTCTACGTCGTTGCCGCGGTCCCTCTGATTGCCGTTGAAAGAACCCTAGCTTCCATCGGAGTTCTCATTGGTGTGTTTGGTGCGCGCACCCATCATGCGCATCAGTTCTTGGATGTCTTTGCACATCGCGATAGAGTCTTGACGATTTGCCGCTAATTCCGCCTTCAACCCGTCTACGGCCATCTCAATGTGCTCCAATCGTCCCTCGACTACGTTCATTCTTCCCTTCATCGTTTTCGTTCTCACCCGTACAGTAATCCGAAAACTTCTTGATCCAGCAGGTCATACCACTTTTGTTAGGAATCTGAATTTAGAAACCTAACTCTCGCACTTCCCAGCACACTCCAATAGCCACAACACAAGAATTGAGTAAAGAAAGTATGTTATTCACAGTAAAAGAACAAAGAATACAATCTAAAGTCCATAAGCTTAGCCTCCTTCACCAGGTATAACACCGGTCAACACAATCAAAGCAGTCCCCCCCCCCCCCAACTACAAAAAAGGTCTCTTATATAGACACCTATCCCGCCCCCCTTAACCGCTCAGCAGTTATGTATTCTTCCTTATTTCTCTATTCTTTTTCTCCTTTTCTATACTCTCTAAAGTCCTAACACAAGCCATGCTCAATAAACTATGTTCTCTTCAAAATAGTGGCATTGTTGATCAGTTTAAAGTTTATTTGGTAGTCAAAGGTGACACACACTCTCTAGTTGTGAAGATGACCTCTATTAGATTATTGTTAGTTTTGAGTGCTCATCGACATTAAACCTCTACTAGTTGGATGTTAAAAAGGTTCTTTTACATGATAATTTGTTGGGGAAAATATATATGGATCAACTACCTAAGTTTGTTGCTCAAGAGGGGTTTTTTGGCTTAGTATGTCATTTCGGAAAATATTTGTGTGCTCTTAAATAGTCTCCCAAGGCATGGTTCGGTAGATTCAATGTAGTAGTCCAAAAGTTTGACATGACTCAAAGTGAAACTAAGACCACCATAGAGAGATTGACAAGTAAGGGAAGATCCATTGCTCAGAATAGAAAATTCAAAGATAAGGATTGGATGTTCTAAAATCAAATAAGATAATTTCCACCTCGAAAAATGATTCAAATTTTGAAATACTTGTCAGGTTTTCATTTCCCATACAATATAAACCATTTCAATTGCACTTTTTTTCTCAAAACTTGTGGGTTCTCCTTTAATTTTTGATTGGTTAGCCTTGATTGCAGAAATTCCTAGATAAAGTCTTCTAATTCACCTTGACATCTTCTAACGTTGCCAAACAAGTTACACCCAAAATTACATTTATTTCTCCAAATTCAAACAAGAAAAATGTCTCCTTGAACTTGTATTCTTCCAACTACGCTTCTACATCCCTACAACATCCTTCTGTTTACATTTTGTATCCTTCTCCCAATGTGACATCATAAGGTGGAGTAGATTCTATTGAAAGATCAAGTAACTGCACAAACTTCAAAAAAAATAAAATTGTGACTCCCCTACTGATAGGATATGTAATGAATTAGACAATTTGTAAATAGGTTTTAGATAGTTTGGATAAAGTAAAACATAGAAGCTAGTATGAAGTGGTTATGGGTTGTTAGGAGGAGTTTAAACAATAATTAGGGGGAGTTTTAATTAGTAGTTAGGCAGTTTTTGTCTTTTAAGGAGGGGGAGTGTTCTAGTTCAGGTTGTTGTGCGTATTTTGTTTCAGAACAAGGCTTGTCCTGTGTAAAAGGGAATTTCTTCCCTTGGAAGCTGTTATATGTTTTATTCTAATATGTTTTTCAAAATTAGAGTGTTATTTACATTGTGCAGTAAGATTTGTGCGTTAATTTTTTAAACTGAATTATAAATCTAGAGGGAAAGCATGAAAGGAAGCTTCAATACTCTGAAGAGAGGGACCAAAAAATTGGAAAAGGTGAGGGCATGGCATCAATAGATGAGAAAAAGTTTCCAAAAATTGTAAGAAATGATACAAGAATGTAATAGGATTCTAGATGTCCTGATTAAGAAAAAGGGACTATAAAGGAAGGGAGAAATTTGTTGACAGAGAAAGAAAGGGAGGGAGAGGGGAACTTCTTCATGATATCAAGAAAGCCAAGAAACCCTCAAATGGAGGAGACAATTCGATCAATTAGGGGAAGAAAGGAGAAAAGGATAATAGTGACTAAGACTGAAGGGAATGTTGTGACTCCTGCTTCTCAAAATGAAGTTGCAAAAGCTGTTGGTTTTAGTCGGGATAGTGTAGAAGGTCTTAGTGGATATGTCAAAACAGTAAAAGAGTGTGAAGACAGAGGAAAGAAGGTCGAGTGTAAAAGATGAGGCTATTTTGAGTGTAGATGGTTCAAAAGTTGTTGGTGTTGGGACAGAAAATGTTTTTGAAGTCCATAACATCACAAGAATAACAGAAGTACTAATAGACTTCTTTAGTCAAGAAATCTATCTATCACTCAAAACAACACACACACACACAAAATACCACACAAAAATAGTATATTATTCTAATAGTCAAGAATACACTGTACAACACCCAACTCTCAAGGGAGCACTCTCCCTCCACAAGAACAACCTCCTATCAATACAATGAATATAAAAAACTACCCCTGACACAAGACCTCCCTGTCTTCTTATAAAGGCCCCCCAACCAACTAACCATAAACAACTAATTCCTAATATGTTTCCTTCTCTCCTGCACTCATTATATCTTATCACATTATATCTTATCATTACACCCCGCTGCAAAACAACCTTGTTCTCAAGGTTGGAATCGTGAAGCTTGATCTCATGGCTTATCTTCATCAACATGTTATCATATGAAGGGAACCCATTGGCTACTGCTTGTAAATTCAGGTCTGAAGGCTTAGTGGTGGACAATATGAGAGAATTATTGACTTTTTCTGTTCCATTAATAAGAATGACTTCTTTTCCAAGATTCCCATGGACCATATGTTTGTTCTATACTACTTTCTAACCTGGTGACCTCTTACATTGTAAGCACAAGTATCACAGTTCGCTTTGAAACTGTTTGCACTACTTCCATTCCTTGAGTTTATTTCCTACCATCTTTACCTTCCACCCTTGTGAGTAATATATGATGGCTAGTTAATAAAGATTTTGCAAGAAACCTGGAAATTCCTTTGTGGCCATTGTTAGAAGCTAGATCTTTAGGTGTTATAACATCAGTAATTTCAGGATATGGATTTGTAACAACCCTAGTGGATGCTCCCATGGACACCCAAACCATAGTTGGGTCACTCCCTAAAACCATTGCTTTAAGCTTCAACAGTTCTTCCCCCTTCTTCAATGTTTTGACATACACACCACAACCTACCACACTATCTCCACTAAAAACAACTTTTGCAACTTTCTCAGCAGCCACACCAATAATGTCTCCATCACAGTTTTCGTCTTTGCCTTTCCCTTCACATGTATTTTCTTCTCTCCTATCTTGCACTCTAATTCCTGTAAAACAATCAACACTCAAAATAGCAGCTTCTGACACTCTACTCCCTGATATAATGGTAACAACATCCCTCTCATGGTCTTGGTCAACCCTGTCCTCTGCAGTGATATTTGTTTCCTTGCTTTCCAAACACCTAGACAAATACTCAGCCATGTCTACATTGGTGATGTGGGAAAGAAACTTGTCTTTTTTGCATAGGGTTTGTAGCTTTCCAAAGGAATACTCCCTTAAGTGATCTATTGGTGTTGATTGTACTTGAGACTCCCATATCTTGAATTGTTGGATGAAAATTTTCCCACTCCCAGTCTATGTTACTATTGTCAAACCATCCAATACCATGCTTCTCCTATTCCCCTCAACTATCCTTGGAAGAGTTGTTGCAAGATCTTCCTAAGAAAAATTCTTGGATTTTTGTTGCCAAGTCTTGAACCCGTAGACTGCTTTTTCTTCCAAGTTCTTTGATGGTTGGGTTTTGATTGAATTTTCTCCTTTATTTGAGGGTTTCTTCGCTTTCTTGATATCTTGCAAAATATCTTTCTCAGCCTCCATACTTATCTTTCCCTCTTTCTTTCCTTTCAAGACATCTTGAAGAAATTCCTTTATCCTTCCTATTTTTCCTCTGTTAACAGAATCTTGATCTCCATTTACAAACCTTTGACTGCCTTCTAATCCTTTTCCCTAGTTCTTGGCCCTTCCTCCAAGAACTTGCTTGAGTTCTTTAAGTTCTTGGCTTATACCCTATGTCTCTGCTTTTAATTCCTCCATTGTTGTCTCTAGCGAATCCATCCTTCCTTTCAAAGCATTCATTCTTCCATCCATCCTTCCCTCCAGAGCCTTCATTCTTCCTTCCATCACGCTCATCTCCCAATGATCCGACAGGTCAGACCAATTTGATAGACTTCTTTGGTCAAGAAATCTATCTATCACTTAAAACATCACACACAGACACAAAATACTAGACAAAAACAATATATTATTTTGGTAATCAAGAATACATTGTACAACACCCAACTCTCAAGGGAACACTCTCCCTCCACATGAACAACCTCCTTTCAATACAATGAATATCAAAAGCTAACCCTTACACAAGACCTCCCTTCCTTCTTATAGAGGCCCCCAAACCAACTAATCAACTAACAACTATTTCCTGATCTATTTCCTTCTCTCCTGCATCCATTATATCTTATCACATTATATCCTATCAAGTACACATAACCATTAATAACATGGGAAAAAATGCAATCAAGGGGTTCAAGACCTGGAAGGAAAAATCTCATAACCTTTCTTGGGAAGATCTTACAATATCTCAACTAAGGATAGTTGAAGGGAACAAGGGAAACATGTTATTTGAGAGTTTGGCAACAATTTCACAGATTGGGAGTGTGGAAATTTTATTGGTGTCTCTAGTAAACCCAACATCAAAAAACTAGTTGTCGAAACGAAGCGAAGCCTTGAGGCAATCGCATGGGAAGTTGTTGCAACAATTAAGGACCAGATTTTAGACTACAACCTTGAGGAAAAGGTTGTTTTGCAGCGACGAGTAATGATAAGATATGTAATGCATTAGACAATTTGTAGATAGTTTTTAGATAGTTTGGCAAAAATAAAAATAGAAGTTAGTATGAAGTGGTTAGGGGTAATTAGGAGGAGTTTAACAGTAGTTAGGAGAAGTTTTAATTAGTAGTTAGGCAATTTTTGTCTTTTAAGGAGGAGGAGTGTTCTAGTTCTGATTGTTGTGTGTATTTTGTTTCATAACAGGGCTTATTTTGTGTAGGAGGGAATTTCTTCCCTTCGAAGTGGTTAGATGTTTTCTTGTAATATGTTTTTCGAAATTAGAGTGTTATTCACATTGTTTAGTAAGATTTGTGTGTTAATTTCTTAAACTACTATCAATCGATACCAACACATATCTTCTTCTTACTTTTCCTACATCTTCATGGTATAAGATTCAACTATAGATAAAATAGATAAGTCCAAATATTGAAAACCTTGGTCAATATTTCTCCAATATTCTTATCCGAATCTCCATGATGTCCCCTTGATGAGGTAGGTCCTACAATGTCAAAGACTTTCAAAACTAAAAAGAAAGACTCCTAACACTTCCAAAATGAAAATTATTTATGGACTTTCTCATAAAGTCTTTCTCTAAAACAACTAATTGCATAACTCTCTTTTATTTTATTTTTCTAAATTCCCTTATATAATACACATTATTCTCTATGTCAATATTTCCCTTCCTTAAGATAAAGCAAATATAATTGCTGATGTTTTGAGCGGACTTTATATACCTAGTTCACATATTTGAAGGTATAGTGATGGGTTCAAGATCTTGTAACTAATAGGAGTGAAGTTCAAGATCACAATTGGATATTTTTTTAGCTCATGTTCGTGGTCGTTCCACTATAATGGTTACAATTAAAGCAACTCAACGTGAAAAAGCCTCGTTTAAGGAAGATTATGAAGAAAAAACAAATGAAAACATTTTTTTTATTTCCCCTGTATCGTGAGACCCCTCTCTCTTTTTCCTTTCTTTCTCTGATTCACAAGAATGATTTTATTTCTTTCTCATATTCAGAAGAATTCTTTTATTTCTTTGTCTATCCCATTCTCATGTTGGGATTTCTATCATGGGTTCCTTAAAATCCTAAACTTTAGAAATAGGGAGGGCGGGGCTTTTGTTTCTTATTCCTTGTTTGTAGATTCATGGGAAAACATCGCGGTTGCTCATCCTGCTAATATTGCAAGGGACTGATTTCGTTCCCCACAGTTCAGTAGCTAATCTACCCAGTGGCATGTCAATTGGTATTATAAAGAGAGACAGTAAACTTCAAAATTAGCTTTATTTTATTATTATGATTTTTACGAGTACTTAGCAATGAAAACAACTGTAATATTTAATTAATTATTTTATTATTTTGTTTTGGATTTAATTTATCATGGTTGCACGATAAATATGAATTTAAACTTGTGGGCTATACGACATGAAAGAGAAAAGACAGTTTCTTTCTCCACCTCCATATCTTTCTTCTACTTTTATAACCTTTTTTTTTTTTTCTAATTTTGTCATATTCTAAATTATATAATTTGGAAGTCATTTTTTATTTCTAAATTATATAACTCAAATATTAAAAGTGATTTCCAAATTATATAACCCAAAAGTCATTTTTCTTTTAAGAAAAGATTCTGGAATTGCACAATTTAAAAATAAAAACTACTTTCTAATTATGCAACCCCGAAGCCAAAAGAACTATGGATTGTGTAATTTAAAAACCATCTAAAACTTTTTTTTTTCAGATTATATAATTTGAAAGTCTTATTTTTAAAAAAGAAATAGTTTCTGTATTTTGTAATTTCTAAATTACTTTCAGATTACATAATCTGAAAGTCATGACTTTCAAATTGGAAAGGATAAAATGGAAAAAGAAATTCTAGGGTGCATGAAGAAACTGCCAAGAGAATATGTAACCTATGGGTTGAGTACCCGCAGTTCTTCCTATCATAACCTATATTTGCAAAGAATATATAATGCAAGCTGAGTTTAATCATAGTCCTCATAAGTGTCCTTTTGGTGCAAGAAAGATATAAAGTGACCCATTTGTACTATATGTGAAATGAAGGCTTATGGAAAGATTCAATATTATCATTGATGATTGATTATGACGTTAAATTCTTCTATAAATAGTTTTCAAATATATATATATATATATATATATATATATATATATATATATATATATATATATATATATTGTAATTGTTATGTGGTGTGACAAAGATAGCAAAGTTGCAACAAGAGTGTGATGAATTAGTAAACGAGAATGTGATGAGGAAGGAGGAGATCATGAATCTGAAGGCAGAGTTTGACTGTTTGCGAAGCAACAGCATGACGAGTAGCAAAAAGATCAAGGAGATGCGTCAAGTAGTGGTGCAATCGCGTGGAGGTGGCAAATGACTAAGGTCATGATGATGAGGGTCACAAACTTGGAGATGGAAGCGGCAAGGATAAAGCACCATAAGATATTGAAGATTGACCTTTCATCGTGCATCACACAGAGAGAATGTGGGTGGAGCTTGAGAAGCAGTGCAATTGAAAATGTTAGTGATAACGATACAAGAGGCTCAAAAAAAAAGATGAGAAGATTCAGCGTCTAGGAAAGCTCAATTTGATGCTTCAAGAAAGTGTGAAAAGTCTCAACATGGAGAGCCAGATATGGAGAGAGTTGACACAAAACAACTTGAAATAGGAACTTGCCCATGTTAACAACGAGAACGCCATCATGGCAAAGTTGTCGCTGCCAAGTCAAATTTCGGAAACATAAACAAACACAATGATACTGGAGGTAGAATGATGTTTAATGAGTGTGGGGATAGTCACTATAGAAAAGAAGAAAACAAAAAAAGAATTGAAGCTGCTATAGCCCGTTCTGGCAGCAGGATTAGTAGGGAGTCAGCTAAAGCAAAGGACAAGTCGGTCAAGATCAAGAATAAGTCACTTAACATTATGGAGAAGTCAGTCAGGATGAAAAATAAGTTAGCCATAATGAAAACAGAATTCGACATTGACTAATAAATTCGGTGTGGGATGATACACATGAAAAGTCAGAATGTAAGAAAGAATGATGAAAGAAAAAAACACATTTTAGAGGAGAGTTTTGTTAAGATAAATTTAAATGTAATAGAATTAAATGAGTTGTGTATTTGTTTAAGAGTTTTATCGGTTTTAGAGTACAAGAATCAACAGTAATAATTGTGTCTTAATGGTAGATTTTTATAGCTTGGAGATGAACTATAAATTGTAAGTGTCTAGTTCACATATCTAAGCAAAGCAAATAGCAATTCAATGAAGTAAATCAGATTATCCAAATAGTGTGTCATTTTGCTAATAGTAAATCTGATTTTGGTTTCACGGGTGACTTAATATATGGATTGGCCTGTTTCTTTATTAGTGTATCTTCTTGAGATTGATTTAGTTGAAGGGAATAATCAGGAAGACTTCTATACATAAAGAGAGAATAGGTTGAGATCAAGGGTACAATTGGTTTCCCCTTATCAATCAGTTTCAAAACAGCTCATCCCTATATATTTTTAGGATGATCTACCTTCTCTAACCATTTATATCTTTCCTAAAATAATCAATAAATAATATAATAAGATTCATGTTCTAAAAGCTAATGCTAACACGAATACGATAGGCCTTAATATGAGAGCAATCAATGCACACATTAAGTTCAAATTTGAACAGCTAAAAGCATGGAGACATGCAACAAAAGGGCTTTGTAATACACCTTCGGTATACTTTTTACTCTGGAACCAGAACTGAAGTTGCATAATAGTATTCCGAATATCTCCATCACAAGACTGGATAATTTTTTTCAATAAGAGAGGATTAATATTGGCTTCTTCTATCATGCAAACCTGCAGGTTATCCATATATGTATAATTTCAGGTTCAGTTTTCCCAGCTTTGAGGTTGAAATATGGACATCTTAGAACATACCTTGTATATATGGCAAAACAACTCATCTGGCAACGGAGATGAGAAAGAAACATGTAGTCTTGCAAAACTTTTTGGTAGGCCACCATTATTTCCTAATTTGAAAAAATTGCATTATTTAATAAGTTTTAGCAAGTAAAAGATATAGGATTGGGCAAAGATACATATTTAATAAGTCGTCTTACTATTGCTGGTAAATATAATAGGCCATTTTTTGGTGGCCGAAAATTGTTGTTGTATGGCAGTAATACAACCACGATCTTCAGGAAAAATGATGTCCACATCCTCAACTAGAATTAAAGTTTGGCTGGCTTCATCATCAGAAGCAGGAAGCAACTTCACAGGTTTGAAACAACTGCCAATACAAAGACAGATAATTACTTGATTTTGGAAGAACTGCTAACGAAATGCTATTGTATGTCCAGAATATAGTTTTGTCTTCTCTATGGTATTCCACAGAGGGTATATATATTCCTTTTGGAGAATTTAAATGATGTGCTGACTAGTTGTGAAAGAAAAAAGATTCTCAAACAAAATAACACTCAAATTAGTCAACAAAATATTGAAAGAAAATAACAGTACTACAAGATAGATTATGGTCACATAAAATAACACAGCAATAAAAGTTCAGTAACAGCAATCATAGACAGAACAGATTAATAAACCTTGTGATTTTGCCTGCACGAGGTTCTTCTATTTTATTCTTGATAGCAGTGAGAGCAGCTCCGTTTCGACAACTTGATGCATTGATCTGTTGAGACATGAGAGACAAACTTTTGTTTGAGTGATTATATTTTTACATCCACCAAATGCAGAGCACCTACTTGAATATTTAAGATAATAATATTTTAATTATATTTATTTTATTTTTTAATTTAAAATTCTAATACACATTCTTGTATTTTTAAATTCGGTTGTAAGATGAATCTTTTTACTGGGTGTCAAAGTAAATTTTGCTTTTCTTTCAGATAAATTTACAAAATTACATATTTGTATAAGCAAAGAAAGGACAAGTTTTAACAAGTGACAACAGAAGATATTACAAAAAGCTCTCATATAGGAGTGAAGGGTACATCCCACATCTGTTTCTCAAATACTTCGTATTGGAAACTAGGCCACTATAAGGGTAAATTACTTGTTCCCAACACTACTACTACTATGACTACAGGAAAGGAAACTGCTGGTTAGTAAGAAAGTAGATGGATGCTCCATATGCCTCTGGTTAGTGATCCTCCAATTTGTGAAACAAACCATTGGTGATTGGTGGAGATGCACTGTGTCATATGGAAGATGCAATATTATTCGGAAAAAGAGTGTAACAGAGGTAGAATTATTACGGTAAAAGGATAGATGCTGAAACATTTACAATTGTGGATTGTCTAGTGTTTTCTCTAGTATGCACAAGGACAGGATAGACAGAGTGAAATCAGATGATGTTGCTAACAAGGCCATCATGATTTGAAGCTTGTTTAGATTTCCAAATTTCCATGAAAAGCAAGGTTAATTTAAAAGATGAAGATGATATAGTTCTGAACAATCTAATAGCAAAAATATGATCAATTAGAATGCTGAAAGAGTCCCCAATTTTATGGTAACTTGCAAGAAGTGAAGGAGCTCTTTCAGCAACAAAGTGTTTCAAATTATGAATTTATTTTTTTCAATAATATCACATCAAAGAGAATAATAGTCTCTAGAAGGTTATTCTTTCAATGCTGATTCTGGAAGGGGAATATTTCCCTGTCCAGATATTGAAAAGCCAAAATTTTCTGGCCAAGGTGAGAATACCCCTTGGGAAATTGATTTCACTTATCCATAATTACTTCTTGATTCAATTGGTGGGCATGGAGGTCAATGTAGCTTTTCAGCCTAATTTCTTTAGTATAAAGAACAAATAGAAAAGAAACAAATAATTTATGGATGATCTAGAGGAACCAGAAGGTTTAGTAAATGTTTTATGAAAGTATAGACTATGTGGAAAACTCAAGTTCTCTGTGGATAAATTAGATCAAACTTACATTCTAAGATGATAGCAAAGTCTATTTGTTCTGCAATTAGATCACCTGCAAATATCTTGTTTCATTTCTGATATATTTTATTCTAAAGTGTGAGAGTGGGATGTTGGAGGAATCATATCAACTAGAGATATAAGATCACATTACATCATTGTATATAAGTGAGGAACACACTCAGCTTACTAGCAAGTTATCAATGAAAAACATAAATATTCAAAAGTATACTTTTAAGTAGTGATATACCTCTACAACTTTAAACCCTTGCTCTTGGGCACAGGCATAGACAGCTGCAGACTTGCCACTCTGCAACATTACAAAACAATGGTTTTAGCAATCAGTAAAAAGTGATGAGAAAAAGTGTTGCATTATCTCCAAGAACATATAGATGATGATAATTATCTACAACCAAGTTGAATGTATTTATGTCAGCATTCTTTTAGGTACAAAAGGGAAATAGACTTATTCATGTACCTTTAATCAAAATATCAAGAATATAAAAAATACACTTCTTAAAACTGCCATAATAACCAGAAGAAAAAATTCGACAACTTCGTGATCATTACTGTGCATAATTGAACAAAGGGAAAAAATATTATGCTTACCAAGTCAAGAAAATTGTGGAAGAAAAAATGAGAAAGTTTGGATTTTATATACATTCACTCAATCAAAAACAGAAAAAGAGAGAATGAAGAGTCATTGATAACCTAAATACTGATGTTAAGAGAAATAGCACACAAACAAGTAAAGGAGTGAGTTACTGCAACTGCTTTTTATGTTGCATCATACTCGAAATTCAATTTTTTATAATCCTATCATAATCGCCAACAAATTTATATCTATACATAGTTTCTCAAATATGACCGGATATAATAGAGATTATAGAACACCATACCCAACCAAAAGCTGATACTAAAAATGAAACACACAGAAAAAGTGTTGGACGTAATTTCCTATCACAGAAACTCTTGTATAGATGTTAGAATTTCGCCCATTATGAAGACCAAAAACAACATAATAAAGAAAGAATAAAAATGTCAGTTATAACTCACGGTTATGAATAACCAACAAAAAGATCACTTCTAATGGGAGGCAAATAGAAAAGTAACATATCTCTATTGTAGAAGTTAATAAGTAACAATATAAGAATAAATAATAAAATGAATTAAAATCTCACATTAAAAATAAAAGTATTATTTAAATTTTTAGTTACAAAAATAATGAAATCTTAATCCCATGAATTATTAATAAAATGAAATAAAGTATTTTTAAAATAAATATTCACCACTATATAGTATAAAATTAAAAGCATGGCTTATTAATTTAATTATGAGTAAAAACAATTTATTAAAAAGTTATTGTCTTATTGTAGTATTATTTCAATATCATTTAAATTTTTTTTATCATTTTAAGAATTATAATTCTTAAACATGTTGATATATAGGTATTAATTATAGCATAAATAAAATAGGATGAAGTTTGTGTTCTATTTAAGAAACAGAACGTATTTGATGTAATTAGGAAAAGTTTTACAATTTCAGAATTTTTAAATTTTTTTTATAATATAGGGTTTGTAATTATTGTATTAATTTTTAAAATAGTAGGGATTTTGTGTAAGGTATAAAAATAAAGGAGATTTTATTTAAGAAAATACAAATTAAAAGAAACCTTCAAATAAACCCTATATTTAATATTACAAAAGTAAAGATAAATTAATATTATCTAGCTTCGGTATACCACTGAAAGTTCCAAAAAAATTCAAGTTCAGAAGTATTTTCAAAATATTACCATGTGATTTGGTCTGCTTATACTTTTTCATTCTCTATTTCTCTTATTTATGATTGTGTCACCTATTAAATTAGATTTTCAACAATGTAAAGAATTATGGATAATTAGTTGGTAAGCTATTGAAAAAAATATATTTTCACGCACCCCAATTGGTCCTGTAATCAAGAGAACACTCTGCAGAGGACCCTGATGGATGTCTTCTGAAGCATCTTGTCTATCACTTCGACCTTTGTTATAGGAACTTTTTCTGCACTGAGAAAGTCTTTCATGCCAAAGATGTAACCAGTCACGCAAGGAATTCATAGCCTCTTCATTACCACACACCTAAGACAGTCATGCAACACAAATCACTCTAATCAGGAAATACAACATGCAAATATTATGTCTCACCTAAGACATTCATGCAACACAAATCACTCTATTCTTCAAATACAAACATGCAACTATTATCTCACACCTAAGACAGTCCTGCAACACAAACCACTCTGCATGCTGAAACTTGTATTTGTATCATGTAAAAAAGAATTACAATATGAACAAGAAGAAGGTCTGACCTCAGAGGCTTTTTTTGGCTTGTACTTGTCTATCCATAAGCTGTTGTTACCTTCACAATTATGGTAAGACCTTATTCTGCAAGACAAGAAATGAAGTTGCAACTGATCAAAATAAAAGATGTTAGACCAAATTTAGATTAATAGTTTAAAAGGAAGACAAAAAGACAACAGAAATAAATTTCTAATATTAGTATACCATCCCAAAATAAATTTCCCAACAACCATGTTTTAATAGTCACAAATAAAATAATTATTAGGATATATATATAGTTCATGGAATAAAAAAACCAAAATTCAATGAATATAGTTTGGCAGCTGAAAAAATAAAAAACTAAGGGATGCAATTTATTCAGAAAAGAAGTAATTAATAGCAGCCATATCATAATGGAGATAGGCATGACATAAACATAAATTAATCATAATGGAGATAGGCATGACATAAACATAAATTAAGATGTACATGTGTACATATTATTAGAATGCACATATTATTAAAAGAAAAAGATTTGATTTTGGTCATGCTAACCTTGCTTGTGGTTCCTGCTTTCTGAAAATATCATTGTATCCTGTATTTTCATTCACCTCCAAGTTCAGGTCCTGAAAAATAGTTTTAGAAATGGTTATAAACAATTTGCAAAATAGTTTTAGAAATGGTTATAAACAATTTGCAAGTAAGACTGTTCTCATTGTATAAAGCTTTAAAAAGGTTCAGGTTATTGGGTACAGAGAAAAAAGAAAGAAAGAAAGTTATATACCACATCGTCATCTTCGGTCTTCAAAAGACATTTAACTTCTGAATTTGGTTGTGATATGTCCAGCTTATTATGTGACTGTATAGAAAGTTGACTTGGACAATCTATGACATCCTCTTCAGACGCACTATGTATGTTATCAAAATTTAAAGATTCAACCGCGTCCTCCATAAAAGATAAATTTGAATTCTGACTATCCAAATATGCAACTGTGGTATTATCCAAAAATGTCCAGTCACTCCAGTCAATGGGTGATGCATTATCCTGCATTGTCAAGAGAAAATTGCACAATCTAAATTTCAAACTTTTAACTGAATTAAAGAACTAAGTTCACAGTCAAATTGTTTCAATTTACTGGGTTTGAGACAGTTAAAATTTTGTTAGGCTATGTAGCAAAATGGAATCACTGATATAATTATCATACCTGAACATCTTCAAATACATGGATGGAATCACTAATTCCTTTTGCTTTCCTCCTAGCCAATAAAGCTTGTCGGCGTCGTTCATTTTCCTCCTTCCACAAGGAAAAAAAGGGATGTATTCTCCGTCCAGCATACACCTTCGCATCAATCTGATTCAAGAAGGGGCAAAAACTAAACTACATATCAGATCACACTTATCTCAATGCACCCACATTTCACATAATTAATATTATATCAGATATCACTATTGCATGCAACTCAAGAACAAGAAAAAGAACTCAAGAGTCACAGTTACAAAAAAAGACTTTAACCTCCGCAGACAGCTTTGCCTCCAACCTCAGATCAATCTTCTGAGCAGACACTGGTGAAGCAACAACTGATTTGGTTTTGTTAGGTGTTTTATTCGGCGTGCTCTTCCTCTTTGGCGTGCTATTCTTTTTCGGTGTGGTATTCTTCTTCGGTGTGCTATTCTGCTCCAGCAAAAAACAGAGCAAAAACAATTCTCTCACTTTTCACATTCTCTTCGCAAATTTCAAATTCAACTTGCAATGGTGAATAAACACTTGCATCGATCAACAAATACTTCTAAATCAGTGACATGCAATGCAAAACTCACAGCAAATCAATCTAATTGAGCTACATGCAAAGCAATAGCTCACTATAGTAGCAAAGTTCTACCTTGGATGCTCTTTTTCTTGGAGTGAGTTTCGCTGTAGAATTCATGTTGGAGCTTTGGAGCTTTGACACGAAGGAGACCGGTTTCCGCTTTTTGCATGCGTCTGCTTAATTATTAGGTAGTTGGTGATTGAATGAATGAGGGTTTTCAAGAAAAGCGGCGGTATTTATTTAATGGAATGTAACAGAAAACAAAACTTTTTTAATTATGTGTGTTGAAATATTAATTAATAATAGCTAAGATCCAAAGAATTTACTTTTGACATTTGAATTTCTATTTCATAAAATAATATATTAATCCAATTGTTTTTCATAAAATCATATATTTACTGTTGAGATTCTAAAATCCAAGTAATATATTGATAATTATTTAAAATTAAAATTAAATATGTATTCAAATCTTAACTATTTTTCTGTTCATTATAATATTTAAAAATTTAAATATAATTTATTGTCGAGAAGATAATGTTTCTAACTTTTTAAAAAATTTATACACTTTAATGATTTAAGAATTTATAAATTTTTAGTAGTTTTATTTTAAGTCATCTTTTTATTCTCTCAGATATTATTTTAAATTATGTAAACTTTTTGCTTAAGTGAGATTCAAAAGTCACAAAATGATAGTTACTTAAAATTCATTTTAATTTGATTCTAGCGGTCTAATAGTTGTAATTGAGGATTAAAGTTAAATATGTTATGCGGTAAATATCTATCAATCGTTTATTATAAATAAATTATAATAACTATATGTTTCCAAATGTCATTCTTCAATGTGATTATTTTTAAATATCTTATTCCATGATTATTTCAAGACAACTGCTCTAACTGGTACAGTTATCATTTCATCTTCATTCTAGATCAGTTTCAGTATTCTTAAAAGGATGAATTATTAAAATAACCTTGTATCTTAAATTTAGAAAGAACATGTTCAAAATAATTTCAAATTATATTATAATTTTTATATTCATAGTATTTATTTATTATAAAATGTAGATATAATTATTTCACAACTAGAATGCATTGAGTGAGACTGGAAATTCTTCTTAAGGTACTTTGTCAATTACCCTTCAACTATTTTTTTTCCTTTTCTCGATACTCATCTCCCGCAAAATGTATGAAAAGTGTGTTTGTAGAAAATTTTCCAATGCTAAGTAAACTATGTATTAGTGAAAAGTCAAAGTTACAATTAATGTTAATAGTGATTTCAAATATAGTATAATTTAATATTTATGGACTTTAGTCTAAATGCATCTAGGTAGGAATCATTTGGCCCAATCACCCATTTACTTGATGTTATTATAGCTATTTATGGCTAAGTTATGTTGTATGTGATTCATTATTATTTTCAAAAGGCACTACACGATAATTATATAAAACATGCATCATTCACTAAAGGGTAATGATACTTTGATAACTAAAAAATGATAAATTTTTTACATCGCCACATGTGATCCACTTGTAAAATAAAGAAAAAAAATTAAATGATGTGGAAATGAATTGAGAGGGGTTTCAGAGCTTGACGGAGTTTTTACCTTCGCTTTCAAACCTTCGTCGTTGAATGTTAATCGGAGGATATTCGGGCGTTGTATTGTCGATTGGAACGTGTCCAGCCATCAAAAACTTAGTCTCGACTTCAAAACTCTAGAGAGAGAATGACCTCACGCCATGGAAAGTCGCGTGAAGAGGTTTCGGAGTTCAAGTGACTTCCCACCATTCATCATAAGCGCGTTGTTGTTGACCGTTCACCGGAATACTTTTCGGTGTTATTCGATCATTTGGAAACTACTCAGGCCACCACCGAAAACTGTCTTGTTCCACTGTCCATTCCCTACATCTCGCGAGTGATTTTGTTATGTTTGGTGGATATAAATTTTTTTATAATTTTTTTACCATTGAACCTTTACAAACAACTTTGATCATTGTTTCATTACAAAGACCTTTGGGTGTCTATGTTTTTTTGAGTATTGATGAAGAAATTCTTTTGGGGTCGTTTGGCATATAGGTTTCCTGATTTTAAATTAGTTCACTTATTTGACTGTATTGGTGTAATGATTTATTTATTCAATGTTTTAATTATTGAGAACTCAAATTGTGAAGCGAAACAATGATGATATACTTGTTAAAATATTAAAACGTTTGTGGAACTTTTCTGATTGTAGAAAAAGAGGACTTTCAATTAAGCCGAAGCGGGGCAATGCTTTACTTTTTTGGAGCGTGAAGCCAGATGCAACATTAGGTCCATCAAGCTTACATGATTAGTTTCTCTAATTCTAATTATATCGGTGCTGCTACGTAAACAAGTTTTAATAGTGAATAGACGAGGTAAATTAACAAAACTATTTTCTTGATTATTTCCAGGAGGTTGTCCAGTGATTAAGGGTAATAAGTGGTCAAGTACCAAATAATGGATGCATGTCAACAAATACAAAGCTTAAGTATACATTGCTATAGGTAGTTATCTCACCTTTTCCTTTGATACTCTCTAAATGTATTATTTACATTTACAGTTGGGGAAAGACATCCATGCTTTTCTAGCGATGTTTTACATTATGTTAATTATTTGAGACTTGGCCAATAGATTGCTTGCAGTGAATACGACTTTATATAAATGTGACCATTAGTGTTGATTTTTGTTGCACTATCTTGTTCTTTATTTTTGGATTCAATTGATGTTAAGATAGTCAAATCATAGATGTAGTCCCAAAATATCTGTTTATGTGAAGGTTAGTCAGAATCTTGTGCAAATCATTCAATTATTTAGGAATGAGACTGTTAAAATGGGATAACTGATATATGTATGCTTCACATTCTTGCTCCATCATTGTCTTTGCTTTCCAAATAGGAGGCGATATTGATATTTTCTTTTATTATCTTTCTATTTATATTCTTGCTTAGTTTCCTTTAAAATTTGTTTTTTCATTTGTAGGTGCACTATTGTTCTGGCTTATAAAATATAATTGAGGAAATTTCATACTGGACCCGAAACCATTTTATGAGTGCAAGGAGCTTAAAATCCATTTGTATTAATATTTAGGGTGTTCTATTTTGAATCTCATTTTAGCTATTTCTCAATATACACAATATTTCACTCTCCTCTATCATAGATCTAGGAAATTTGGATCAGTAATTTAATAATGCTAGCAATCACCATCACAAATTTATATCAATGTTTTTGTGACTAGGAAATTAAATTGAGTCTGGCTTGCCTGAAGATGCCATTTCCACTTGTTTTAGCAATTTCTCCGTAAATAGTATTGATAATTTTTAGCACATTATGCTCTTGTTGTTTAATAGTAGATATTTTTCTTAATCAACTTGATTTCAAATTTTTATGGTGACAGGTTTTACAAATATTCCCAAGGCTTGTTGATCTTCCATTAGAAAAGTTTCAAAGAGCACTTACTCACAAGTAAAAGAAAAAATAATGTGAAGTTGTAGAAAAGTTGAGTGAGAGAGTATGAATCTAGTTTGGGTGATTTGGCACATTATACTTAGGTGCTACATTTTGAATTATCCTCTTTGGTTGGTTAGTGTTTGGTACTACATGAAGATAGCACTACAAAAGTTTATGTAGTGTATTTTTAATTAATTTTTTACTTTATTTCTTTTATGCTCTCGTGGTGTTCCATTCCTTTTAAGACGATTCTCTTCTAAGTGCTTTAATTTTGTAATCCACACTTTGAATCTGCAAGTTATTTTGTAATTCACACTTTATTTTTAACCAATTATATTAAATAAAATTCATTATATGTCATTTATAACCACATTTATATCGAAGTCCATCCCCAAGGAAACATTTTTTTTAAAAGTGATGGTGCAGAAACAGAACTAGTAGCAAAGGCAAAATAAGTGGGTACTTTAAGCAGACTTTTTGCACGAAGACGACATCTTTGAATCTGCCAGTTATTTTGAACTCCACACTTTATTTTTAACCAATTATATTAAATAAAATTCATTATATGTCATTTATAAACACATTTATATCGAATTTCATCCCCAAGGAAACATTTTTTCTTTTTAAAATGGTGCAGAAACAGAACTGGTAGCAAAGGCAAAATAAGTGGGTAGTTTAGGCAGATTTTTTGCACAAAGAGGGCATCTTTGAATCTGCCATTTATTTTGAACTCCACACTTTATTTTTAACCAATTATATTAAATAAAATTCATTATACGTCATTTATAAACACATTTATATTGAAGTTCATCCCCAAAGAAACATTATTTTAAAAAAAATGATGGTGCAGAAAGAAAACTGGTAGCAAAGGCAAAATAAGTGGGTAGTTTAGGCAGACTTTTTGCATGAAGAGGGCATCTTTGAATCTGCCAGTTATTTTGAACTCCACACTTTATTTTTAACCAATTATATTAAATAAAATTCATTATATGTCATTTATAAACACATTTATATCGAAGTTCATCCCCAAGGAAACATTTTTTTTTTTAAAATGATGGTGCAGAAACAGAACTGGTAGCAAAGGCAAAATAAGTGGGTAGTTTAGGCAGACTTTTTGCACGAAGAGAGCATTTTTGAATCTGCTAGTTATTTTGAACTCCACAGTTTATTTTTAACCAATTATATTAAATAAAATTCATTATATGTCATTTATAAATACATTTATATCGAAGTTCATCCCCAAGGAATTTTTTTTTAAAATGTGGTGCAAAAATAGAACTGATAGCAAAGGCAAAATAAGTGGATAGTTTAGGCAAACTTTTTGCACGAAGAGGGCATCTTTGAATCTGCTAGTTATTTTGAACTCATTTAATATATTTTTAACCAAATATATTAAATAAAATTCATTATATGTCATTTATAAACACATTTATATTGAAGTTCATCCCCAAGGAAACTTTTTTTTTTAAAGTGATGATGCAGAAATAGAACTAGTAGCAAAGGCAAAATAAGTGGGTATTTTAGGCAGCCTTTTTAAGCGAAAGGACATCTTTGAATCTGCCAGTTATTTTGAACTCCACGCTTTATTTTTAATAAATTATATTAAATAAAATTCATTATATGTCATTTATAAAGTGAAACATACCCCCTTCTGAGATATCTCTCACTGCAACAATAAGTATCAAATTAAATAACTTTTTACACGAATGTAAGAGATGTTGTCTGCCAAGCATACAAACATATAAAGGCTTGGCTCAATAGTGACAGTTTAGAAAGTAGGGTGAAGGACTATGTGATCCCAATGTAATCAAAGGCAAAAATCACCCTCGAGATACTAGGTCTCGCATCACCTTGAGCCAAGGGGCATCAAAATCCATATGAAGGTTCATGAAAGAAACATGTAATCAGAAAATAAATTATTTAATTTGTTTCTGCATAAAGTTTGGATATAATTTTGAAAACAATTGTTTGCTACCGGTTGTGTTGTTTGCTGCTTAAAGTCTCAAAGATTGACAATTAGTTTTTTTACAACACCATTACATAATGTTACTTTTCATCATGCAACCAAAATGAATTCTTCTCAATTCACTCGCTTTGCCTTCAGTGCTTCAATGATCTGAAAGCGAGCTTGATTTTTCTTCGAAATCTCTTTGTCAAGCAAATCAATTATAGACTTTATGGATGGATCCTCATAAGGTCGTCACCTGACAAAATAATAAGAATGAATCTGCTTAGGTGTAGGCCACTCTTCTACAGCATCTCTCGACACATTCACCTCAAAAACATCATTCCCTTTATGACCTCCACAGGTCCTACATCTTTTACCAGCTTTCCGTTCTCCTTCTCATGTAAAACAGGTTTTCCTCCTTCAGCACCATTATCCACTGGTCCTTTAACCATCTCAAATTCCACAACCTCAACCGCCATGGTTTCAATTACAAGACAGCCTCACAAAATCCAAGGAAACTAATAATTCCAAAGCAATAAAGGGAAGATTCATGAGCATATACAGTTCATTAATTTGATCCACAGGCTCAATAAGCAGGTAACAAGCAAAGAAATAAAAACTGCATTCTTCCAATGCTACTATAAAGAACAATTGCACTTGCTATTGAGAACATAACATTGAAGGAGCTTAAACATGAATAACAACATATATGATAAAAAAACACTATTGACTCCACTTTTCACAAAAAAACACACTAAAAATTGTATGCATATATGAACAGTCGTACTAAACATTCTCGTTCATTGAACCTACTAAATTTCGGTTCAAAGGCAGAAGTTTTAACAAAAATAATTTATTACCCAATCAAATGTAGGGATAGGAAATAGATGAATTCTCAAGACAAAGTATTTACCTACCTTTTATTCTACTAGCTTAAACTGCCACCAATTATATCCTAGGGATGGGAAGGAGCATAAATTTTATGACAAAGGTTGACTTAAACCAACTTTATGACCAAGTAAATAAAGTTAGGGTATAAATTTTTCACTTAAATGAGCATATTAATAGGTACAAGAAATTAAAGCAAACAAAGTTCATGTATAAGGCATGAAACATTTATCAAAAAATCAATTGTTATACAACTGCAAGGTTGAAAGAGGCCTCAATACTCATTTAAATGAGCAATTTATGCTAATAAAACAACCTGAATTTGTATAGCAAGTTTCTTCACTCGATCATAATCCTCAACATCAACGTTTTTGCTCTTTTCAAGCAACTGAAGAAAGAATGGAAAAAAATTAGAAAAATAAAACTATAGAAGAAAGACAATAACAAAAGATGCCAGTAAACTCTACACTAAGCTAAAGTCAGAACTCACTCACAGGTTTTCACCCTAGCTAGCAGAGAGAAAGAATTCAATGAGAAATCCTTGCAGTTTAATAATTTGAAATCATAATGAAAAGAACCAGACAACATGACCCTCCCAATATACTAGTCCATGAAGGAAAATTTAATAGGCTACTCATTTGGTTTGATAGGAAAGCTGTAATCATTTTGTCTCCTAGAGACACCCACGAGAAAAAGATGTTCATACTCCATACTAAAGAATTTCCTTTCTGGTTCGTTATTGAATAAATGGACAATGCCTTATTTGTTAAATCTTTGAAAGCATATTGTGAACCAGGATATCACACAGTCTTTCTACAATTTATTTTGTCTGTTAAGTGGGTTGGACTATGTAACAAAATTAGTATATTCTTCATTTGGTTTTGCAATAAAGAAAAAGTAATGTTGTACTAAGATAACCTTATAGTGCACTCACGGTTCTAAGGTTTGAAAGTGTATCACACACCAGTATGGCTAAGGAATGAGCTTATGAACTAAAGGTACACATCCAAATAACATTATGCCCCAACAAATTTCCAACACAGATTTGAAGGGCTCTCTTTACTATAATTTCATATAGGTTTTACTTCAATGTTTTTTTTATTCCAAACCAGATTTAACAGAACTGATATTACAACAATTCGAGAAAGGTTTGCTTTAGTGATTCATGTGTGGTATGGTCCTAGGAAATAAAAAAAAAATCAAAGATAGAAAACATGCCACACTAATTTCGCATTGAAAGGTGTAGTGAAAGTAAATTATTCTAACAACAAATAAAACAAAAGGAACTGACTTAAAGGAATAAAGTAATATTAATGTCACAAAAACATAAGAAGTAGAGAAGGAAAAAATGAAGCATGAGAACATTTAATATGTTTGTAGAAAGTTAGACCACTTCGATAAAAGTCACAAGTTACATACATAAGAATAAAAGAGATGATTGGAGAACAAGCAATGAGATTCAAATTCAATATTGTCAAATCAAGCCCATATTCCTTATCCATGATAACAAATGAAAACAAACATTTTGTATAATTTTAAGAAATAAAAGATAGTAGAACCATGAGAATAAAAGCATATTCCTAGGCTATTCTTAGAAAAGAAATAACAGAGTATGTGTATGGTTTTGAATATTGGTTCTGTATTGGTTCATGTAGTGACCATGAAACCATTATTACATCAATAAACATTATTCGTGTTCTTTGTAGAAGTGAGCATATCAATGCAAGCTCTTCACGTGATCTGAAACTTCCTAACTTAAGTATCATCACCATCACAAATAGTGCTTCTACACATGTCCTTTAGTTTTAAATCCAATTCAATTAGTAACACGTTATACACTTAGTTGAACCCAATCACCTAATTTATCCCAAACCAACGAAATGTTCCTAAGTATGTGTACGAAGCACAATCACATTTGCAACAATAAGTATACTCACTTCGTTAAAACTTGAATTTAATATAAGCAAACCTAGAAAATTGAAATATAAGAAAAAGATGAAATGAAAAGTGATAGTATAAAGAAAGTACGAGAGATTCGAGATGGTTGCCAATGGAGGAGACTTCGTGGCGAATGACGATTAAGGCGCCGGCAGCAGCAATGAAAGATCGGTAATTGGCAACGACGACCTCTTGCATTTCCAAGGGAGCGCGACAGAAGAGCTTTGCCAAGCAAGCGTCCTTCGGCACGACAACAAGATTACTCTGGTTCACAAAAACTAGAATTCGACTAGGATTAAATTCGTTAGCCAAGATAAAGAATGAAAGAAAGAAAGAAATTTTGAGTGAAATTGGAGTTAGGGTTTATGAGAGAAAACGACGATCTACCTGTTAGGAAACAGGTTGGCTTCGTTTTACACCAAGAGAGGGGGTGAATTGGTGTTAGTTCAAATTTAAAATCTTTTCCCAATCTTGGTATGAAAGTTCAAAGCTTTTGATCTTTCCTTGAAATGCAAGTTATTGAAAAATGTAATGCAGCGAAAAAACGTAGTTGACTGCTAAACAGATATAATCGACTGAATTAAAAGAGTGCAGGGATAGAAAAATCAAACACTGATTTTTATACTGGTTCGGCCAACAATGCCTACATCAAGTGTCCTTCCAACCTTGGAAGCAAATGCACTATAATGGTTGCGGTTTTTACAACAAGGAATTTATAGAAGCACCACGCAAAAATATAAATCTCTTCTCTAACCCAAAACCAAATATAGTTGCACACAAAAACCAGAATTGCAGAGGGAATCCCCTCTCCTGCAATCTGCAACCACGTTGAACAATCCTCAACGTGTCACCAACACTCTTCACAGGATGCCAAGCCTATCACAGCACGCTTCACAGGTTGCCAAGCCTATCACAGCACACTTCACAGGATGCCAAGCCTTCAAGATCAAACCAGAAGCACCTTCTTTGTACAGATGTTGATCAAACAGTAAACGCAATTGACTCCTCAATCTGAATCTCTCTCAAGAAAGATTACCACCGTCTTCTTGGAGAATTCTTGGAGCGTAACTGAGAGCTTTCTCTGAAACAGGACAATGAAAATGTTAGATCACAAAAGTTTCAGAACAAATGATGTTTTGTTTCTATTTAAAGTTTTCCTGTCAGCCTCAGTTGAATGACCTACTAATAGAGTCGACTGTATTAAATCAGTTATAACAAACAGTCAACACACAGGCTCCTCAGCCAATAGAATTAACACACATTTATGACAGTTAACCCAGTTAGTTAATCTTCGCTAACTTTTGAAAATATAGCCGTTGGAGTAAGAAGGGAAAACAAAATTCCAAATACAACAGTAATACAGTCGAATGAGTGATCCACACTATCGACTGACTCATGAAAACACACTTTGAAATTCTTTTCATCTCAAAATCTCATCAAGTACACGTGTACAAAATCTGTACAAAGATTTTAGCTTAATCTACTTGTTAAGTGTCTAAATTTCCCTATTTTTTTATGTTAATATTACTTTTTTAGGATAATTTAGCTTTTAATTTTCTAGAATTAGGTTAGTTTAGTATTTTTTTCGTTAAATTTAGAGTTTTGTTAAAATAGTGTTAATTTTTTCTTTTTAGTTAAATAAATAGGTTTTTAAATAAATAAGTATTTTTAGATAAAAATATTCAAGTAAATAAATAATTTTTAGGCTTTTATTTTTCTGCAGGATCAAATCTTTGAAAGCAATTGGGCTGGAATAGAATGGCTGGCTGAAATGAGCTAAGATTGATTGGGCCAAGGCTGATTGGAATGAAATTGGGCTGGATGATTTCTGATGGACTGCTGATTGAACCACACTGCAATGTTGCTGCAAAGAGAAGAAAGCTGTGTTGATGGGCTGGTTGCTGGAGTTGGGCTGAAGCCAATTTTGCTGGAAAAAAATGAAACGCAGCGTTTTGAGAGCAACTGCCTTAGGGGTCTTTACCTTAGCAATTCATTCATGCAAAAGAGAAGGCTCGAGCAAAATTAGGATTCTTCCCCAATTCTTTCAACCCTCGCGCTAGGGTTCTTCCAACAGAATGAAGAAACGTTGCAGCAACTCTGGACGCGAGCTTCAAAGGCCCAATGGAAGTAGGCCCAAGCTGATCAGAATTAAATCGGAAGCAAGGCATCTTGATCAGAAGCTTGAAATCCTGATCAAAAGCAGCGTGAACGGAGGATGAAGGCAAAGAAGATAATCCAAGCCCAAGAGGAAGCTGGCCCAGAAATTAAATCAGATCAGAAGCTTGATCGGTCAGAATGGATGTCGAGGGCACGTGCGAAGCAGTCGACGATTGAGGACCAAAGTGGTTCAAGAAAGTTAGTTGGAAAAGTGCTCAAGAAGCTTCCAGAGTCAGTTTCAGATTCTTTCCCCTTTCCCATTTTCTTTTCTTTTTCGTTCTTTGGATTTTCCCTATAAAAAGGGGGTTCTTTGTAATGAATAGAGTATGTGCACTGGGTGACAGGCAGTGTGCTCTACACTTTGCTCTCTCTAGATTTCCAAATTTTCTGCTTTAGTTTAGAATTTACCGCTTTCGTAGAAGTAGATACTTTGATTCTTGCACTGGTATTCTTGGGGATGATCAATGGGTGACAGACTTTGAGTTCTCTGGGATTTCTGGTATCTGTACTTTTACTTTCCAGTTCTTAATGAGAATTTCTCTTTCCAATTTCAGTTTCAATTTACATTTCTTTTTGCATTTACACTTCCAGCACTGTTATAGTTTCTGTTGCATTCTTGTATTGATCATATTCATTTGATATTCATTTCTGAGTTTAGTAATTGTTCTTTTGATTTTAGATTCTATCATTAATAATGTTTAAGTTTTTGGATTGTATTAGCTTATCATTTCAGGTTAGAAGTCATGCATTATTTTTGTTCCTTTCATTCATACATACATCATTCTTTCCTTATCAGTGCATTCATATTTTCTATACAGTTTCTGTTTTCATCACATATATCACTATGTTCTCTCTATTGCATATTTTAGTTGTATCATTCATAGTTACAGTAATATAGGTTAGATGTCATGCATTATTTCCTTTTCCTTTACGCATTCGTTTACTTAGGTATTAGTTTCCTTTATTTCATACATTATTTAGATAGATTTAATCATGCATTTGCATTTAGTTTCATTATTTTTAGATTTCAGTTTTATAATTTTCATTTTCCCCACATAGTTTTAGTTTTAATAAATAATTAGGCTTAATTCTACAATTTCTAAAATTAATAAATACCAAGTCCTTGGATTGATACCCTAGGTTGCCCCTATACTACATTAGTGGGGAATTTAGGTTTGTTGAGCTTTAATGCGACTAAAAAGCCTTTCAACACTACTCCATTACCAGTGTAGTCGACTGAACTGAACCTTTGTTACAACAAATATAAGTTCATAAAAGTACTTGTGAGCTTTTCTTTGGAAATGTGTAACAGTAATCAAAAATCATTTTAACACACATTTCAACACAGGCATGTTCCAAATATATAACACATAGTCAATCATAGGAACATGCATGTAAAATAACGAAACATGTTCAATAGAGACAATGCTCAAAACAGTATAGCATATCAATTGGACATGTAGTACTGGAACATATGTACTGTTATTAAGCAATGTGTTGTCATTATCAAAAACCAGTTTGATATAGAGTTTATGTTGTCAATAATCTCAACAATCTCCCACTTTTTTTATGCTGCACAACCATGATTAATAACTCAACCATGTTTGCACAGTTCCACATATAACAGAGTAAAAACAGAATTTCAAAAATAGTTTAAGTAAACTCCCCCTGAAATGTAGATGTGTGTGATGAAACATGTGTAAAGAAGTGATACTCCCCCTGTCATTATGCTTAAGTTTCAAAAATAGTTTGATGCATAATACATAATATCACAAACTTATCACTAAATTAAGCACAGATTTGTGTCATTGATACACAATTCAATCACATACATATATGTAATGACACAAATATCAGGAATCTCACAATATTATCTCAATTAAGATATGAAATCAGGTAATAAACAGAGATAATATCAGATTATAAATGATTTAAGCAATCAGTAAGGATAGAAGAAAATTCCAAAATTGGAATTTTTAACCCAGTTTAGACGTAGTCGAATGCATTAAATCATTAGTCGAATGCATTGTTTTCTCAAACATTGAATTCCAATTATATATATCCAAAGCAACGTCCTTCCTGCAAAACCTTTCAAAAACCTTTTCCTGATCAAGTATAGTGGTTATGCAAGAATAATATTTCATCATAACTGAAGTCAATGTATAGAGATGCATGACAGTTATAGCACAGTTGACTTCATCCATAACACAATCAAATTAATCATTTTACATTACAATCATTAAGAATTCCAAGTTCATTTCTGATTGTAAAAAAGCTTTCTTTGTTCAATGGTTTTGTAAAGATATCAGCCCACTGATGCAATGTATCAACATACTCTACTTTGATTTCACCTTTATTTATATGATCTCTAATAAAATGATGTCTTATTTCAATGTGCTTAGTTTTTGAATGCAAGATCGGATTCTTAGTTAAGTTTATAGCGCTAGGTGTTGACAAATTGGCAAGTGTACCAAATCGTACAAGTAATATAAATGGTAAGACCAAGTATAGTTTTCCCAAAAGACTCGAATGGCTTTTCTCTTTCGCGTGAATTAAAATAATAAGACTTGAAAATAAAAATTAATAAATTGGATTTGAGAGCAAAAATATTAACATGCAAAATAAAGTTGATTCAATTGACAAACGAAAACAATGGATGGTGGATGTTGTTGGGGGTTCACAATTTCATCTAATCCTCTCTCTCTTATCTACTCCTCTTGAATATTAGTTTGATTAATTAATTGTTATGCGACTTTCTTAGCCTGCCCTTAACCCGATCCCTCGGTGAAAAGGGCCTAATATTAACTACT
>NC_028356.1:25520599-25554035 GCF_000741045.1 Vigna radiata var. radiata
TGTTTCCCCCAACAACAATAGGGTTTAGTTCACCATAGACATGGTGAAACTAGATGAAAAATGGAAGAAGAATGGAAAAGCAAACCCTAGAAAAGATGAAANGGAGCCTAAGCATCCAAGAGATCCTCTCTAGAGAGCAAAATTAGGTCTGGTTGTTCTCCCCTGTCAAAAGAATGACTCTGAACTCGCAATAGGGGTATTTATAACCAAGAAAAGTGACAAAATTCAAGCCCAGGCGCAGCGGACCACCGCCCGGCGGTTTGCCTAAAGCCATAGAACCACCCAGCGCCAAAAAATAGCCACCCGACGCTTCGATCAACCGCCCGGCGCCACGGTCAACCGCCCAGCGATTTGGTCAACTTTTTCTGGTTGACTAGTTGACTTTTCTGCATTCTGGTTGACTTTTCTGCACTGCAACCATTTGATCTTCAACCTTTCTTTCCTTTTCTTGAGTCTACGACCTTTATCTTCAACTTCATTCTTCATTTTCTCAAAATAGCTACAAAACAATGCAAAACAAGCATAATATCGCTGAAAACAACTTTTGACTCTCTACAGACTCATTTATTGAGTTTTGCTTGATTCTAGGCTCATTCCAAGTAGTAAAGGGCGTAATTCGGTCCAAATTGACATATGAAAATAACTGTTTTTCAACCTTCATCACTAGGACTGTCACATTTCAAAGGAATACTTTCTATCTTAATGTCATAGTCCTCTAATTGACTCTTTATCCAAAGAGATTGTGCACAGCAGTTTCCAGTAGCTATGTACTCAACTTCTATGGTAGATAAAGCCACACAAGCTTGTTTCTTTGAATTCCAAGAAATCAGAGATGAACCAAGCAAATGACATGTGCCACTAGTGCTTTTCCTATCTAACCTACAACCCCCAAAGTTAGAATCACTATATCTGTTAAGAAAAAGATTTGATCCATTTGGATACCATAGTCCAAGATTTTTTGTACCTTTAAGGTATTTCAAAATTCTTTTAACAGCAGTAAGATGTGATTCTTCAGGAGCAGATTGAAATCTAGCACATAGACAGACACTATGCATTATGTCAGGCCTACTAGCAGTAAGATAAAGTAGTGAATCGATCATACCTCAAAAAATTCTTTGATCTACACTTTTTCCAGCTTCATCTAGATCCAAGTAACAGTTAGTTGCCAATGGTGTAGCAGCATCTTTGCATTCTGTCATCTTAAATCTTTTCAAAAGATCATTGTAGTACTTAGATTGGTGGATGAATATCCCATCTGTGGTTTGCTTCACTTGTAGTCCTAGGAAATATGTCAATTCTCCCATCATAGACATTTCAAACTCTTCCTGCATGACTTTCGAAAACTCTTTGCACAACATAGGATTAGTTGAACCAAAAATAATGTCATCAACATAAATTTGTACATACAATTTATCATTATTTGAGGTTTTTATGAAAAGAGTAGAATCAACCTTTCCCCTTGAGTATCCTTTCTTCATAAGGAATTCACTTAACCTTTCATACCATGATCTTAGAGCTTGCTTTAATCCATATAAGGCCTTTTTGAGCTTGTAAACATGATCAGGATATTCAAAATCTTCAAATCCAGGTGGCTGCTCAACATATACCTCTTCCTTGATATAACCATTCAGAAAGGCGCCCTTAACATCCATTTGATACAGCTTAAATTTCATTGTAGATGCAATAGCTAAAAGTATTCTAATAGCTTCTAGTCTGGCTACAGGCGCATATGTTTCATCATAGTTGATTCCTTCTTCCTGATAGTAGCCTTTTGCTACAAGCCTTGCCTTGTTCTTTATGATTTCACCAGAATCATCCATCTTATTTCGGAAGACCCATTTTGTACCTATAACTTATAACTCAGGTTTTCTAGGCACTAATTCCCACACATATTCCTTTTGAACTGATTAAGTTCCTCTTGCATGGAAACTATACAATTTTCGTCACTTAATGCTTCTTCAACCTTTTTTGTCTCAATTTTGGATACGAAAGCAACGTTCATGCAGTACTGGTTCAGTTGTCTCCTTGTCGATACACCTCTTGACATTTCACCAATAACGTTTTCTGTTGATACATTCTTTGGTACCTTCCAAGTCTTAATTGACTCAACCTTAGGAGATTCGACTTGCTCTGTTTCAACTTCTTTTTCAGTAATTTCTTGAGCATCTTCTTCATTACTTGAGTTCTCGTCTTCTTCAACAATGTTCCTGAATTGTTTCGAATGGCTTGAATCCATGATAAAATCATCAAATGCAACATGAATAGATTCCTCCACGTTCATAGTTCTCTTGTTATATACCCGGTACGCCTTGTTGTTTAAAGAATATCCTATGAAAACTGCTTCATCAGCTTTTGAATCAAACTTACCAAGATTCTCTTTGCCATTATTCAATATAAAACACTTGCTTCCAAAGATTCTCATATGTGAGATGTTTGGCTTCCTTCCTTTGAGCAATTCATACGGTGTAAGTTTCAGTATAGATCTAATAATTTTCCTATTCAGTACACAACACGCTGTGCTCACTGCATCTGCCCAGAAGTATTTCGGCATGTCTCTATCATTCAGCATTGACCTTGCCAACTCTTCAAGTGCTCTATTCTTTCTTTCCACAACTCCATTTTGTTGTGGTGTTATGGGTGCAGAGAAGTTGTGAGTGATTCCCATCTCAGCTAAGTATTCATCAAAATCCTTATTTTGAAATTCTCCTCCATTGTCACTGATAAAGGTTGATTTAACATGTTTGTGTGTGTATATTTTGTGAACAAATCAACTCCATCGTAGTTTTTACCTTGTTTTATCCTCACATTTAGTGTGTTTTCTAGTTTTCTTGTGCTTTATTTAGTATATACTTGTTTTTACCTCTAATATCTTTGTTTGAGTGTGTGAAATAAATGAATAGGAAGCAATTCTAGTGGAGGAAAACAAGCAAGAACTCAAGGGAACATGTTTTGGGAAAATAAAAGATTAATTTGAAGTAAACAACCATGTTGGACACCTTTGGAATTGCACAAGAACTTGAATTTTAGAATGCTGTCAAAACAGCCTATAGCTGATTTGTAGCTGAGTGGCAGCTGAGCTATATGTCTCTGGAATGCTGCAGCAGTTGAGGTGCAGCTGAGCGCCCTGCTCTCTAGAATGTTGGCGCTGGGGTGCAACTGGGGTGCAGCTGAGCGCCCTGCTCTCTGGAATGCTGCAGCTGGGGTGCAGCTGAGCGGTGACGATGCTGATGTGCCAAAATGGGTTATTTAAACATGGGTCTCACGATTTTTTGGGGCATTCTTCTCCTCTTACACTTCATTCTTCACCTAGAGAGATTGGGAGAGGCCCTTGGAGGCTATTTGGGGTGTTGGGAAGCTCTCCCACTCCTCCTTGGGTCTTCAAGCTTCATCAATGGTGATTTTGCCCCTTTTGGATTGAGGAAGAAGATGGGTCACAAATTGGAGATGGAGATGCGAAGGGGAGGCGTAAATGGAGCATGGAGCAGTTGCCAAAAACCTTGGGAAAGACTTTGCATCTTCTCTTTGGTTCCAATTTCTTCCCTATCTCTTCAATTTTGTAGAACCCTAAGTTCTCCACCATGGAGGGCTTTTCCTATTTGTTGAGATTAGTTGTAAAACATGGAATTCTTATGTATTTTGTGATGTTAATGATATATGTTTTTCCAATTCATGTTAGTATTTGATTTCTATGTTTAATGCTTGGTTTGGCTTGATCACCCATGGCATGAATTTTGGTTCTTGATGTATTGAGAAATATGATTGAACCTAGAATTGAAATTGAATACTTATTGAATGGAATTGAGAAGTTTATGAATGCATGAGAATAAAATGGATGAATTCTAGTCTTGACAAATTATAAATACACTATGTTAAATTCCTTGCACACCAAATGTTTGATAAAATACCAAAAAGAGTTTCTTGTGTTGTTTTTGTGCACTTTGATGTCTAATTGAGTTATAAAAGGAAGAACTTTCATGTGTTGCATAAGTCCCATGGGAGAGAAAAATATTTATCACTTGCTACGCTACGACCGGTGCACTTGCTGTTGGTTTTGCAGCCAACAAGTTTTTGAACTTCGGATAGCCTTGATTTTCAGATCCATTTCATTTTGCACAGCAGTGGCAAATCTTTTGAAGACCTTGAGTGCATCACTTTTAGCTGCAATGAAATAAGTCCAAGTATATCTTGAATAATCGTCTACAATAACTAGTCCATAAGAATTACCTCCAAGACTCTTGGTTCTGGATGGTCCAAATAAATCCATGTGGAGTAGTTGCAGAGGCTTCTTGGTTGACATTTCACTCTTACTTTTGAATGACTGTTTGGTTTGCTTTCCTCTTTGGCATGCGTCACATAACCTATCAGTCTTGAATCGAATCTTGGACAGACCATTCACTAGATTCTTGGAGACAAGCTTGTTCAGTTGACTCATGCTAATGTGAGCTAGTCTTTTGTGCCATAGCCACACATCTTCTTCCTTAGTCATCAAGCAAACAACAGATTCGAATGTATTATCTGAGAAATCGATTAAGTAAATGTTGTTTACCCTTTTTCCTACCAGAAGTAGCTCGTATGTCGCCCCATTGATGATTAGACAGTATTTAGGTTCAAAAGTTATCTTCATACCTTTATCACACAGTTGGCTGATGCTAAGCAAATTGTGCTTCAACCCTTCAACAAGTAGAACATCTTTAATCTCATAAGAAGAAGGAATTTTTATTTTACCTATGCCAATTATCCTTCCCTTGTTGTTGTCGCCATATGTGACATGACCAGCAGTCTTGTATGATATATTAGTGAATTTTGTAGGATCTCCAGTCATGTGCCTAGAGCAGCCGCTATCAAGATACCAGGTTGGACTTTTAGACTGTTGTTCCAGATCAGGCTTGAGTATTCTGGATTTTGCCATCATGATCAGCTCTCCTTTATTCTTGTCTTTCTTGGCATCCGTAGAATGATCTTGACAATTCGTCTTCTTCAGAAATTTTGTAAACTTACTATTCAGCAAGATCGAATTATGCGTCTGTGTGAAACCTTTTCCCTCACGGGTTGCCTTGCATTCCAAGCTACGTATTTTGAAGTTTTCAAAAAAACCATTAGTTACAGATTTTAACCTCAAATTATAGGGAGCAGATGCAAAATCAATTTCAAAATCATAAGTTTTTCTTGAATGCAAAAAAGAAGCCATCCCCAGGTTTTACAGTCGAATAAAATAAAAACAGAGTCGACTGAATTTTCAAATATCTTATGAAAACCAGCTCTGATACCAATTGTTAGGAAACAGGTTGGCTTCGTTTTACACCAAGAGGGGGGGGTGAATTGGTGTTAGTTCAAATTTAAAATCTTTTCGCAATCTTGGTATGAAAGTTCAAAGCTTTTGATCTTTCCTAGAAATGCAAGTTATTGAAAAATGTAATGCAGAGGAAAAACGTAGTTGACTGCTAGACAGATATAGTTGACTGAATTAAAAGAGTGCAAGGATATAAAAATCAAACACTGATTTTTATACTGGTTCGGCCAACAATGCCTACATCTAGTGTCCTTGCAACCTTGGAAGCAAATGCACTATAATGGTTGCGGTTTTTACAAAAAAGAATTTATAGAAGCACCACGCAAAAATATAAATCTCCTCTCTAACCCAAAACCAAATATAGCTGCACACAAAAACCAGAATTACAGCAAAAATTCCCTCTCCTGCAATCTGCACCCACGTTGAACAATCCTCAACGTGTCACCAGCACTCTTCACAGGATGCCAAGCCTATGACAGCATGTTTCACAGGTTGCCAAGCCTATCACAGCACACTTCACAGGTTGCCAAGCCTTCAGTCAAATGCAGCAGTCTTCACAGGATGCCAAGCCTTCAAGATCAAACCAGAAGCACCTTCTTTGTGCAGATGTTGATCAAACAGTAAGAGCAATTGACTCCTCAATATGAATCTCTCTCAAGAAAGATCATTACCGTCTTCTTTGAGAATTCTTGGAGCGTAACTGAGAGCTTTCTCTGAAACAGGACAATGAAAATGTTAGATCACAAAAGTCTTAGAACAAATCGTGTTCTGTTTCTATTTATAGTTTTCCTATCAGCCTTAATTGAATGACCTACTAATAGAGTTGACTGTATTAAATCAGTTATAACAAACAGTCAACACACAGGCTCCTCAGTCAACAGAATTAACACACATTTATGACAGTTGACCCAGTTAGTTAAACTTAACTAGCTTTTTAAAATATAGTCGTTGGAGCAAGTAGGCAAAACAGAATTCCAAATACAATAGAAATACAATCGAATGAGTGATCCACACTGTCGACTGACTCATGAAAAAACACTTTGAAATTCTTTTCATCTCAAAATCTCGTCAAGTACACGTGTACAAACTCTGTACAAAGATTTTAGCTTAATTGACTCCATTACCAGTGTAGTCAACTGAATTGAACCTTTGTTACAACAAATATAAGTTCATAAAAGTACTTGTGAGCTTTTCTTTGGAAATGTGTAACAGTAATCAAAAATCATTTTAACACACATTTAAACACAGGCATGTTCCAAATATATAACACATAGTCAATCATAGGAACATGCATGTAAAATAACAAAACATGTTCAATAGAGACAATGTTCAAAACAGTATAGCATATCAACTGAACATGTAGTACTGGAACATATGTACTGTTATTAAGCAATGTGTTGTCATCATCAAAAACCAGTTTGATATAGAGTTTGTGTTGTCAACAATCTCAACACTACCGACACAAGGGTTTGACGATGGTGGCTTCTTCAACACAATTCCTCGACCATGGAATAACAGTGAGAAGGTTTGGACATATGTGACTGTGAGGGTGAGTATTGAAACTGCGGAGCGCGTAGATGGTGGTTTTCACGTTCAACGGTGCTTCGAAACGCCGGAACGTTCGACTCCAACAATGTCAGACACAACTCCAGTGAGCCGCGACGGTTCGATGAATGCTCATTTATCGGTGAATGTTGGTTGTGGTCAACGGAGGTTTTTGGGTGGGAGGACCCTCTCTCGTTCTCGTGAGCTCTCTATGTGAGATTTTAAATTTTTGAAACCAAAAATAAAGTCGCATGAATGAAACCCTGAATCTCCATTTCCACGTCATTTTTTTATTTTTTTCAAATCTATTCCAATTAGACCAATTAAAACGTGACACATTGATGGAGTCGAAAATTTGTCAAATTTGGATGTCAAAATATCATTATCCCCCAACAAATAGCAGTTAGGTACCACTAGACGACTATAGGTTCTAGAGATAGCACATAGCTCTCGACAAAAGGCAAACATTCATCATCAAGTTGTGCTTAATCTTTGGTAGGGAGTGTAACACCCCTTTTAAGATGCCATATGTGATTTATAAGATATTAATGTTTAACGAAAACTTAAAGTCTAATACCACGATAAAAAAGTGAATTAATAAAAACTTTAATTATTTAATACGAGCTTAAACAAACCCGAGCGTGAAATCATATCAATTCAAGTTTAAAACAATAAAATAATATTCTAATTACATTAAAATAAATATTGTCATAAACCAAAATTTGAAAATTTCGTAGAGGACACTCACACTTCTCCTCGTTCTAATTAGCACTAACAACATCTGTAATATCAATTGCTCCCATATAATGACACAAGTTATACGATCATCGCACAACACAAACAAACAAAGAAAGGTGGGCTAACACAAGTCCAACTTGTAACGTCCCAAATTATGGGATGCCACAGATTTACAAAAACCAGTAAATTTAAAACTTTCTTATAGCGCGAAAATGTATTTTTCAAAAACCTTATCCTTTAAATATGTATAACTTATTCAAAACATGATAGTTCCAAAAGTCTTGTCCAATTACATTATTCTAAAGGTAATTAAAATGACTAAGGAAATGAGTTAACTACAATTACATTGTTTCAAAAGTCTATACCAAAAGAACTTTTTAACGAAACTCAAATCTTTTCTCGGTCATCTCACGAATCTAGTATGCCTTTGGAACATCTGTAATATCATCTGTTCACGTATAACACATTATACGATCATCGTCGATAATATCATTAACAAACACACAAACATAAACACTTACAGGGTAAGCTACCGATAAAGCAATCATAACAACAAAATATAAACATATTGATTATATCACCCATAAACAACCACCCCATACATAGTAGTAATAACAACAGGATTCCTAATCTTCTAATAAAAACAATTCAAACACAATGAATTACTAGATCCTTGATCTTTAACCATTGATGTCATCTCCAACATCTCACACTTAGACCCTTGGTCTATCTACCCATTATTAGCACATATGCTAACTACCTACTATAACTATTATAGTAACACCGCTATCAACATAACAACACTTAGAGCATCTTGAGTATCGTGATCATCATCATAGATACACCACCATCATGATTATCCCAGTCATGAACAACACTATGAGTATCACTGTACCAAAATTTCATAGTGGAAATCAATCACACTCATGTACCTTACCTCACCGATTGTAGCCGCTCCTACAATCTCATCTGTAGATTTCCCATACAAATACGTTCGAGTAGTCCCGTAATTCAACTAAGGAACATGTAATCCTGCCACATAAGGACAAGGAAGACACCTTCACCCCTACACAAGAAAGGCTCAACACCTAAACAACCCTTACAATGCACACAAAGCAAAAGGAAGCAACTATCTGCAAATAGCACCAGGACTTACGAGGTACAACAAGTAGACTTATCCTTCACTCTCATACTCATCAATCACATACTCAGGTACATCCCAACACTCACTCATGCTCCATTCTCAACCATAAGTCAAACTTGACCCTAAACATAACCACTAACCTCAATTTCTGATTATCCTCACATTCCACAGCTCCTCAGGCTTGGTTCACGTCCATTCTTCATCAAATTCGCCATTTTTCACAAAAGTGCACTATGATAATCGATTATCACTAAAGATGATTGATTATCTCAATGAAATTTACCTAGAAATATCATGCAGAAAGGGATAATCGATCATCACACTAGTACAAAAATCGCGTACAACGTCGAATATTTTGGGCTTTTAACGACGAATTCGCAAACGATGTCATATTAGGAAACGTTAAATTGACGTCGCATTTTAAAAAATCGACGTTAAATTAACGTCGATTTTTTTCAATATACGACGTTAACTAATTAATGTCGAATTTAATCAATATAGGACGTTAATCATTTTTTTTTATTTTTTTAATTAATTGTGATCCTTTTTTACAACTCTACGAAATCTGAAAAGCAGAAAAGCAACAAATTTCATTTTTTGGTATTTTATAAAGCATGAACTATGATCAACAACAAACAACAATAACCAACAACAAACAATTTCAATCAGACAACAACAAACAAGTTCAACAAAACAGGTTCAACCAAACAACAACCATAAACAAGTTAAAAAAAACAACAAACAAGTTCAACAAATAAGTTCTTCAAAACGAAAACTAACCTTCAAAAGATGGATTCATCGGAATAAAGTGTCGTCACCCGTGAGAGAGAAAGTAGAATGCGCCTATGAAGGACAAGAGCACGAAAATAAAAAACAAACAAGTTAAAAAAAACAACAAACAAGTTCAACAAATAAGTTCTTCAAAACGAAAACTAACCTTCAAAAGGTGGGTTCATCGGAATAAAGTGTCGTCACCCGTAAGAGAAAAAGTAGAATGCGCCTATGAAGGACAAGAGCACGAAAATAATCGATCAAAACAAACAAATATCATACATAAAGTAGTTAATTAACATGCATCTGTATCAAATGAAAGAAATGTTACCTGTGATGATCGTCAAATTTCATTTGAGAAAAGTTTGAGAAGAGAAGAGGGTCTCGCGCGCTAAGATAAAGTGAATGAATTTTCAATCTCCCGCTCAAATTTTTATTGAATTCACTAACCTTTTAATGTCTAATGCTGGGGCATTCGACGTTTTATATCCTTTTACATCGAATTATAATTATAAATGACGTTTAATAATTGTATTTATTTACAAAAATGCCACCGGTCATTTTTAACGTTGGCAATTCAGTGGTTTAACGTTGAACGCGTGACATTATATGTTGTTTTTGCATTAGTGTCATCCTAGATAATTGATTATTCTCGCAACCGTAATCAACATCAACACATAGATAATCAATTATAACTAATGATAATCGATTATTACTAAATCGAAACACATCCTGAAAATGATTCAAGCATTCAAACATACATACATCAATCCTAGATCATGTGGAAACCTACCCATGTAAACATACTAAAACATATATAATACATCACTTGGATCATCCAAATTCAATCATTGACATGTTATACTTCCAATAAAATCAATTATACTACATGTGATTATTATCACACCCTTACAATATTTTTGCATGGAAACCCTAAGTATCATAATTTTGTTCTCCTTTAGCATCAAACCCTTTGGGATAACCCAACAAAACATGCATTAAACCCTTACCCAACAATCTATTCCCATGCACACACAAACATTTTCCCAACAATAGCAATTGATAATCATAATCATATAAACATATATTAAACAAAGATTGTCAAAAAACATAATTAAGAACTTATTTATAATTAATTATAATTTTTTATTTATAGTAAAAATTATTTTAGATATCAATACTTTTTTCCTTATAAAATAATATTTAACTTAATCAACATAGTGACTAATTATTTTGGCCTTTAAAATTGATTGTTATTTAATGATTTTATTGTATTTGACAAGGTTTTTAATTTACTAAATATTTGTTTAAAAATTTATTAGATAAGAAATTATAAAATTTTAAGATAAGTATATGTATATATAACAAATATTTATTAACATTTTATTCTTATTATTGTGATGACCTTTACTAATTTTTAAATGATTGTTTCGATCACTTAACTTATCATTTTGTAGTCTAAGTACGTTTAATAGAAGAATTAAATCTACATGTAAATTACCCAACACTCGATATCATATTTGTGTTTCAACTCAACTAAAATAGAATCAATGACATATTAGATACCTATATAAAAAATAATAATTCATTTGAGCATCAATTCGAAGAAAAAGCTTATGAAATTTAGTTAGTTTTATGACAAGATACTATACAATAAACTACAAATAACTAGAGAAATGTTATTTTTATTTTCAGCATAATTAAAGTATGAAGAAATGTAGACAATGACATAAAACAGTCCAAGGAGACAGATAGTTGGATTGGAAGTTTGGAAGCTATAGATGATCTTACTCTGAAAACTCCAACCCCACCTTTCCCTTTTCCTTCAACAACTCATCTTCTCTATCTTTCAACACTCTATTGCATCATCTTCTTTCTGAAAACATTGTTTGATCAGGATCATCACACTGTATCATGTTGGCTAAACCAATTCCTTTTTTTTAGAACCAAAGCAAACTTCATTACTCAGCCAGAAAACATCTTCATTTTTCCTTTGGTTTCACCAAAGAACATTCCACACTCCACCTACCACTTTTCTCATAAACCATTATTTTCAATTCTTCACACACAAGGACTTGTGTGGTGTGGAATAGTGAAAGACATTGCAACAACATGCCAAATCAACACCCCATTTTGCATTGTACTTTCCTCATGTTTCTCTTGTACTTTCTACTCAATGCAGCTCCTGTGAGTTGCAAATCCACCATTGAGCCATGCTCTGATAGTAACTCCTGTAATGCTCTTCTTGGCTACACCCTTTACACTGAGCTCAAGGTCTCTGAGGTTGCTTCTCTCTTCCAAATAGACCCTATTTCTCTTCTCACTGCCAATGCCTTTAACATATCCTTCTCTGATGTAGAGCATCATATTCTCCCTTGCAAACTCTTCCTTAAGGTCCCTATCACATGTTCCTGTGCTGATGGGATTAGAAAATCAGTGTCCGCCCATTACAGGACTCGTCCTTCTGATACTCTCTCTTCCATTGCAGATTCAGTTTATGGAGGTCTGGTGTCTCCTGATCAGCTTAGGGAGGCTAATTCCATAGCTGACCCTTCGATGCTAGATGTGGGTCACAACCTTGTGGTGCCACTTCCATGCACATGCTTCAATGGCAGTGATAATTCTTTGCCTTCAATTTACCTCTCCTATGTGGTAAAGCCAATGGATACTTTGGCTGCCATTGCAGCTAGGTATTTCACCACACTTACTGATTTGATGAATGTCAATGACATGGGGAGTGCAGCTATCTCTGATGGAGATATTCTTGTTGTTCCAATTCCTGGTAACTCTTACTGTCTTTCTGCTTAAAGAAAACAATTTCATTTTGTAGGACAAGTGACGATATTTATGAAAATGTTTTTCTTTGTTCTAGTTCTTTTTCGTCGTTTATGTTTTCATGCATAATTACAAAGCCTTTTATCTGGATTATTTCTTCACTAATTTGAGAGTATTATACCTTATATGCCCGTTCAGAAGATTCCTGTTCAGGTTTAGGTTTGTGATTATATTGTGACTGCCAAGCTTTTAAAGTGGTGGTGACGATTTTTTGGGGCAATGTCTGAGATTTCTTCACTAAAGTATTTTGCTTGTGCTTATATTGTATGTGTTGCATAATCAATCACTAGTTGTTATCTTGTTATTGTTACAGCTTGTGCATCAAAATTTCCAAAATATGCCACTGATTTTGGCTTGCTTGTTCCTAATGGAAGCTACACCATTACAGCTAGTCACTGTGTGCAGTGTAGCTGTGGACCACAGAATTTAGAGTACTGACTAAGTTACTTTTTCTTTTCCTGTTGCAATACATTCCTTCTCCTATTTTTGAAGGACACGTAGATTTCTCTTGCTTAGAGAATGATCTATTACTAAACTGTAGTTCATCGGGGTTTGTGACTCTACCTGCAGTTTATACTGTATTCCCTCTTCTCTAGCCGTCTCTTGCTCCAGCATGCAATGCAAAAGAAGCAATCTTACACTTGGGAATGTTACCGTGCAAAAGATGAGCTCAGGTTGTAATGTGACATCGTGCAATTATGATGGTTTTGTCAATGGCAGCATATTAACAATGTATGTTTATCCTCTATGCTTTTGATTATGTGATTGGACATTTCTACCATACATTCTGCTTGCTAATCTTAAGCTTATTCAATCTTTTTCTTGCCTCCTTGCAGGATGGCCTCATCTCTTCAGCCTCATTGTCCAGGTTAGACTTTAGCCACAACTTTTGTATAATTGAACTACAAATTCATTGTAAAATTCCATATTCTTTTTCTAGTTGTTGTAATTCATGACAATAAACATTGTTTTGGTCGATCATAGTTTCTATTCCTTTGTCCCCATCCTGAAAAAATTTACTGAGCTGATACTGAAGTCGTAACTTCTGACATTCCTTCTAAATATATTTGAAATTATGCAGACCACCAACGATTCCCTCCACTTAGAGCGCCACCTTCATCTCTTACAAGGGAATCAGTTGTTGCATTTCCTCCATCTCTGTCACCATCACAGCCACCATTACTGTCACAATCACCATCATCGCCATCAGAAGGAACAGGTCTAACAGCACCCAAATCTTCAGTCATGCCCGCAACCAGATCATTTCCAGTATTCTCTCCTGGAAGTGGCCCTGTTGGTAGGATTGCTTCTGCTGCGTCCTCTTTGGTGAGTGCTATTCCCATATTGACGCCATCATTTATGTTGTTGCTTATAACGTTGATGATCCCTGTGGCTTTGTAATCTTCTTAGTTTTCTGGTGCGTTCTGTTCTGTCCCATGGCTTTATCACAGATGCTCTGTTTTAGTTACTCTGTTTTAGTGTAATTTGCTGTTTTAGTTACTCTGTTTTACCTATTTTCTATTTTCAGCCACTTTATGTGAACTAGATGGTTATTTGATGTTTTATGTAATACTCCTTTTTGTGCATGACAAAATAATAAATAGAAATTGTTCTGTATACAAATTCTAATTTAAATATGTACATACAGTAAATTTTATTTTTAAAATATTAAAACTAACTTCTTTTTTTTAAAATAGTAATTTTTTATTTAAAATGGTAAATGAGGGTATTATGTATGCAGGTATTAATTATAAAATAATAAATTATTTTATTCATAGATCCAGCACCATGACACCTTTGGAGTACTCACAAAGTTGTTTCTATTGTTAAAATCATAAAGATTTTTTAATGACATTTTTACGTATTAATGAAATATTTAGAAAAATGTTATTCGTAATATTTATTTCATAAAAATGTAATCTATTTTTTTTAAAAAAAAAAGTTATTACAAATCTTTAGTAACAGTTTCTTAATAAAGGAACATTTTTAAACTGTTACTAAAAAATTTAGTAAATTTCTTTTTATTAAAGTAACATTAGAAATTGTTATTAATATAAATATTTTGTAACATTTCAATGTAACTAAAGAAACATAATATAATGTTAAATTTGTTCATTAAGAAACAAGTAAAAAACATACTCAATTATCATAAAGTTCAAAGAACTGTCACAAAATTCATTATTCTATCACTAGTACAAAAACGTTGTTTAACGTCATCTAAAAGACGTCGGTTTGCGGGTAACCCGACGTATATGAGTGGATGGTGGCATTATCGTAAATAGCTTGATAAACTAGACGTCGGTTTTGAGGTAAGGCAACGTCTATGATAATGTAGACGTCCCCACTGCCACAAACCAACGTCTAATGGCCTGAGGTAGGTGAGAAGACAGTTCAGTGACATTAGTGTTAACGGGGGTCGACGTCTACTAGGCTGCAATTAATGCTCTTCACCTAATTCCAAGGCGCTTAGACGTCACATAGTCAAAAGGCGACGTCTAAGGCCTGTCTGGAAGGCGGGAAGACAAAAAATTCTTCAATTTAGACGTCGGTGCTGAGGGGAAGCGACGTTTATGTGCCTGTAATTAATTATGTTCACCAAACTCAAGGGCCTTAGACGTCGGCTAGATGGGCACCGACGTCTACGTTACTATAGACGTCGACGCCCCATCACAACTGTCGTGAACATCCCCGACAGGAAATCAAACGTCACTTCGTTCAGCTTCCTAGACGTCGGCTCCCCTCTAAGCCGACGTCTAATGGGTATTCAAAAAGTCAGTTTAAATGTTAACTTGGACGTCATATTAGTGGGATAATCGACGTCTATGTGACTATAGACGTCGGTTTTTGGAGCAACCGACGTCCAATTTCATTTTAAATAAACCGCAAACTCTTCGCGTAATTCAGTTTGTGATATCGTCTTCCTCTTCTCCTTTTTATCTTGCGGCACCTCTTCTTTTTCTCGCTTGCGGCACCTCTTCTTTTTCTCTCTTGCGGCATTCCATTGTTGTTTTTGATATCTTTATCGTCTTCCTCCTCTCCTTTTTCTCTCTTGCGACATTGCATCCCAGGTGTGTGGTTTTTTTTTATGCTTACCGTTTAAACTTTGTTTAGTTTAGTCTTTCATCGATTATCTTCTGGTTCAACTAATTAAAATTTGTTTTCTTTGTGTTGTGTTTTAGTGCAGTTTTGTTCCTTTCTTGGGGTAACGTAGTAACACATTCTCCATTTGCTAGCTGCCTCCCAGAAAAAGCAACGTCTTGTGAATTTCTTTTGGTCATTTCAACCCAAAAACGACCCTGGGTCGTTGCCTAGTTATCGTTTCACCGTGATTTTTCCCTCTTGCGGATGAAAATGGAACTAAGCAATAACCCAGGTTCGGTTTTGGGTTGAAATGCCATAAGAAATTCAAAAGACGCAAGCTTTTTTTTGGGGGAAACTAGCAAAAGGAGATTGTGCTACTAGGCTATCCAAAGACGGGAACAAAACTGCACTAAAACACAATCACTGTATTAGACGTCGGTTAATGTATACACCGATGTCTATAGTACCTTTTAGACGTCAGTCAGTGCCATTTTCGAAGTCTTTAGTGCCTCTTCGACGTTGGTTATTGCTCAAACTGACGTCATTATAGACGTTGGTTATATTCATGTCCAATGTCCCATTGATGTCACCGGAAATGACGTCGGTTGTTTAGTAAACGTTAAAAACCCAAAATAACTGACGTTAAACAGCGTTTTTACACTAGTGATTACAACTTAAAAGGAGATGTTGATAAGGAAAATGGTGTCTAACATTAATATTAATATTTTGCTTCGATGATGAGATGAAAAATGAGAAACTAGGAAAGTTAAAAATTGAAAATGAAAATTAAAATTATTTGATTTCGATAAAAAAAAATGTAGAAATGATTAAAAAGTAAGATATTTTTCTTTGTTAATAATAATTTTGTTTATTATCTTTAATGGGCTTATTCAAGTCTGTCACAAATTTTGATATTTTCAATTAATTTTCTGTTTTTTTTTATTAATTACTTAAAATTTTTATATTTTTCAATTTAATCTTTACTATTTAATTTTTTCATTTATTATTTTATTTTCACATGTTAGAAAATGTTTTTTATTTGTAATTAATATTACGGGTAAAATAATTACAATTATTTTCACTTATTTTTACTTATTCTTTTCATTTGTAATTAATTAAACAAGGGTTAAATATGTTTTTCGTCCCCCAACTATTGGCCGTTTTTGGGTTTCGTCCCTCTTTCAAAATATGGTACGATTTAGTCCTCAATCTTTTTGAAACTTTGGTTTTAGTCCTCCAAAACTAACGGAGTTAAAAATCTGCTGATGTGTCTAACGTCTCTGTCCACGTGTATTAACTGTTGTGCTTTGTATCTCTTGACACGTGTTCTTACATTTTAAATGCAAAGTTAATCCAAAATTCGTAAAGTGTGCTTTATTAGGTTCATTGCAAAGTGTTGTCTGAAGGGTTTGAGCAAAGACGAGGTGAAAAGAAGGTTGAAGCTTGGATATCACCTTCTCGGGCATTGGTGTAGTTGGGCATGTAAGTTCATTTTTTTCTTTGTTTTCGTGTGAATAGATTGATGGATTTGGGGATATAGGTTTTTGTTGAAGGGTTTTGTTTTCGAACTTGAGTTTCTTTCTTAATCACTTTTGAAGGGAAATGAAAGGTGATAAAGGAGGTTGTACACCAAGGAGCATAGGTTCTGGAATGTCCCAAACATGTGGATCCTCTCACTTAGCTTCAAAAAACTGTGGTTGTGGGGAAAGATTGTTGTTGTTGAAGGCAACTACATTGAAGAACAAAGGGAGATTATTTTATAGATGTAGAAATTGGGCAGTAAGTGAGAATAAATGCTTTATTTATTGTGTTGAAGATTGTATTCGTGATTTGTAATTTTATTTTTGCAGAGTAATTCAAGTTGTAACTTCTTTGAATGGGTTGATGAAGGAGATATTGAAATTCAAAGAAGCGTACAAAGGAAGAGTGAAGAGGTTGAAGTGTGTATTGAAAACGTTGTGTTGGAGCTAAGGAAGAAGAAGGAGAAGTTGAAGAAGAAATTAGAGCAAGAGAGAAAAAATTTCAAAATGATGTTGGTGTTTTTTGTATTGTCATGGGCATTAACAGCTATGCTTTGTATTCTGTTTGTGTTGAAGATAAATTGTAATTAGATAGGTAATGTTGTGTTGTGGATGTACTTTGAAGTTTGAAATTGAATAAAATGTGCAAGTTTAGTTAAATTATGGCCTGATGGTTGTGTTATGTGCATTTGTGTTATATATTGATCATATTAGCAGCTTGCTCCTTTTGTCAAACAGTTTGTGTGCAGATTTTGAACCAAAGAAATCAATCAATTAAAAGGTTTCCAAAGAAAGATGGCACTGAAAAGATCTTAAGAAAGAATCTACAGTGGAAACAAGTATAAGTTGCAGCTTTTGCCAATTCGAAACCAATTTTAAAGTAGGCAAAAGTGTTTGACAAAATGCCTAAGAGAAAGGCTGAGAAGTCTGCATCAGAATGTGTAAAATTGGCACTGGTTCAGTTGCTTTTTACAATGCAGAGTGTTTTGGTTAAATTTGATTTGTGCACTTGTTTCTAATCAACTAAACCAAACTTTTACTACCAACTTAAGATGTAATGTGATGCAATAAACACAACAAGCACAAAGTCACAAAATTCTGCAACTTATCAGAAAAAGTGTTGAAAATTTTGGTGGTTTGGAATGTGAATTTTGCAAAAACGAGTTTGGACACTTAATGTGATGATTTGAGCAACTTTGTTTTACCAAATTTGACATGTAAAAACTGCCAGCAGAGGCTATAAGCTTCCACATCAAAATTTCAGTGTATGAGTTGCTATTTAACACCAAAAGTGGTGGTTTGGAATGTGAATTTTGCATAAACGAGTTTGGAAACTTAATGTGATGATTTGAGNGTGGTGGTTTGGAATGTGAATTTTGCATAAACGAGTTTGGAAACTTAATGTGATGATTTGAGCAACTTTGTTTTACCAAATTTGACATGTAAAAACTGCCAGCAGAGGCTACAAGCTTCCAGATCAAATTTTCAGTGTATGAGTTGCTATTTAACACAAAAAGTGGTGGTTTGGAATGTGAATTTTGCAGAAACGAGTTTGGAAACTTAATGTGATGATTTGAGCAACTTTGTTTTACCAAATTTAACTTGTACAAACTGCCAGCTGAGGATAAAAGGTTCCAGATCAAATTTTCACTATATTAGTTGCTTTTTAACTCCAAAAGTGGTGGTTTGGAATGGCAAATATGCATAAATCAATTTAGACACTCAAAATTATGATTGGAGCAACTTTATTTTACCAAGCATGACTTGTTCTAGCAGCCACCAGAGGCTAAAAGTATGTAAATCAAAATTTCACCATATCAGTTGCTAAAGTAAGCCATGGCAGAAGACTTTAGCTTACACCAGCTAAACCAGTTACAGATAGTTAGTGTTTATGTAGAATTGGTTCAACTATATTGGTTCTACCATATAGGTTCTAGCAGCACCTAAACAATAGGGTTGTGATAAGTATAAATAAAAGCACCCATGCGAGTGTCAGGTAGGAAATAAATGCACTGGATCTAACAATTTTACAGCACCGAATGGTTATTTAAAAATTAGTCACTGCACCGAATAGTAAATAGGTTATTTGAAAATAAAGGCCACTGGAATTAAATATAATACACCAATCTAAAATGTAAGAAAACATAGTGGTTCAATAATCAAAATTGCAAAAGTGGTCCACATTGATTAATAAACAATTCGTACAAATAGTGATCTCAGCATACTTTAAAGGATTACAGTCACTACTGCATGTGCAATTGAATAAGCATGTGAAACTACAAGACAAAAAAGTGGTCCAGCCAGTCTACTTTAAATAAGGAGTACAACCACTACTTTAAATAAATACTTTCTCCACTACAACTTGTCTGAAATTACATCCTTAAATACACACTATTTCCTCTACTCAATTACAACTTGCTTGAGACCCTAGAATTTGTCCAGCCAGTCTTGAGGATGCTCTTGTTCCCCCTTCACGCATAGTTGCAGATCCTCCAGCTCCTGATGTTGATGCAGCCCCAGCCTTTGCATCTCTGGCTGATCCCCTTCCAGCTTGTGATGTTGAGGATGATGTCCCCCTTCCTGCACATGCTCCCCTTCCTGTAGCAGATCCAGGTGTTGATGCAGAAGCACCCCTTTTGTTCTATGAAAGTAGTAAGATAGTTAGATAAAACATAGATGTAAATAAATTAACTTGTAAATAACATAACCAAGAAGATTTACCTTGCTTTTCTGGCTCTTTATACATGTCCTTACATTGTGTCCATATGCATTGCAATTGCTACATCTTATAGCAATATTGGTCTTTGACAATTTTCCATGGGTGACATATTCATCAGCTTCTCGTCTTCTTAATTTTTTTGGCCTCCCAGGAGGTGTTTTGTAAATGGGAGGCAGTAGTTGGGAGAGTCAGATGTAGGTCAAAGTTATTGTCCATTGATAGGACTTATAATTGGTGCATAACAAGTTCTATAGGCATCTTTTTTATAGTAAGGATGAACATAATTTTCTGGGTTTTCTGATTTGTAATGAATGGCAGCAAAAGCATGTCTACATGGTATTCCTACCAAATCCCACAAGTAACAAGTACATGTGTGATTACTTAAATCAACAACAAACTTGTCCATGGTAAAGCCATGAGTTACTTCAAATTGTGAACCCCCTGCCCAAACAGGAAGCCACTTACCACTCTTTTCAACCTCCCTATCCAATCTTTTCCTCGGTTTAGGCATAACATCACCAGGATATGAGTCAACTTTTTCTCTAAGGCTTGCAAACCTACTCATTAAGTATGATCTAATCCATTCCATCATTGTAATTATAGGTTTGTCCCTTGCCAATAAAATAGTACTATTAAATGACTCTAACAAGTTATTGATCAACACATGACACCTAGGATAAGCACTAAAAGCATGCTTACACCAACTTTTAGTTGGTATACCTATTACCCAATTAAAGGCATCAACATTCAGATTTTTTAACTCACCCATTTTTTTCTCCCATTCCTTATGGTATGTTGCCTTCGCAGCCCCCATCATGAGGTCTCTAATGACTAGGCCTCCACCAATTTTTTTCTTGAAATTGTTGTATAAATGGCGTAAACACAGCCTATGTTCCACTCCATTCAAGATATCATCAAAAACTGACATTAATCCCTGCAAGCATAATACACCAATAAGTATTACATAATCAAAATAAAATTCTAAATAAACTAAAAATTTTAATCTACCTTTTGCTGATCCGAAATAAAGATCCACCTTTGACAATCTATGCCTCCAATATCATCAAGCAGCTGTGTCAAAAACCACATCCATGTGTCATTGCATTCTGTTTCTACCACTGCAAAAGCTAGTGGGAAATACTTGGTGGCAAGGTGGGTTGGGGTTGATTGACCTTAATCTTGAAGGTCCCAGGCTTGACTCTTAATAACTCAGCCACATAGTCATAGAGACGAGCACATTGTCGTTCTCCATCACCCACTAAACAATCCATTGCAATTTTCTTAGCTCTTTCGGCGTTCCAATAAGTTATTCCAACACTATATGATTTTTTTATTTCATCTATGATTTGAATGACTGTCATCCCTGCAACATTCACAAATCTGTCAACCAAAACCTATGCAATCCATATTACACTTGCACTTTTGCTACCAAAAGTCCTTCCACAATTGTGCCCAACTAGAGTTTTGACTCTAAAGGTTTGGCTACTTCCTACCGTGCTAGCCATAATAAGAAAACCACACCCTTTCTTACAAACTGCCCTTACTCTCTTCAAATCATTCTTGACAAACTTCACTTCTTTTCCATTCAAAACGCTATGCTCCTGTAGGGCACTCTTAAAATCCTTCAAAGACTTAAACTCCGTTCCCAATCTAAAATTGAATCCCCTAGTCATATCTTCTGCTTTATACCTTGGAAAGTGCCTTTTATTCTCCATCACATCCTCATCATTATCTACATTTGAGGACAAGTCCTCTGTATCATAATCTTCATTTATCTCATGTTGTCCAACCTCTTCGTTAATGACAAATGCCGCCTCACTATCTTCAAATCTGCTCCTAACACTTTTCTTTTTCTTTTTCATTTTCTTCCACCTATCCAAAACTGGATTAATATTTCTTCTCTCTTCCTCCACCATCACATTGTCCATCCCAAACCCATCATCATCATTTGCCATTCTCTCCTCTTCACTGTCATCAACATTTTTCATCCCTTCGCCCTCAAGAACATTGCCCTCTTCATCTTGCTCTTCACCTTGCTCATCACCTTGCTCTTCACCTTGCTCTTCACCTTGCTCTTCATCTTGCTCTTCCATCATTTCTCCCTCAACATTCCCCTCTTCCTCTTCGTCATCATCTTGCTCTTCCACCATTTCTCCCTCAACATTCCCCTCTTCCTCTTCGTCATCTAGTACCAAGTCTTCTACTTCAACATTTCCCTCCACCCCACCAATATTTTCTTCATCCATAACAACTTGTTCCTCCATCTCCTCTACTTTTATTTCCTCTGCCTCCTCACCAAATGTAAGAAAACTAATTTCCTCTGCCTGACTGGGTTGCCCATGTTGAACATAAATTTCAACTTCCTCCTTTTTTGCCTCTACATAGTTAGACAACAAAATGACTTCTTTGTCATCTGTCAGTGGTCTAAGGTTGTTCATTGTCTTTTCCGTCGAACCCTTCCACCAAAGCTTGAACTCTCTATCATACTTGAATTCTCTAACAAATCCCACCGCTTCAAAGTATGACCACATGTCGAGATCGATTCCCCTAATAACATGTATCTCTCCTCCCATGTATTTTATACCTTTCTTGTTCATGAACTTCCCTATATGATACAAACACACGTCAAAAACCATTTTTCCTACATGGTCAAATGAAAACTCCCCACATTAGGCTAACAATGCACAGCACAATGCACATTACACACACAATTGCTTTTCTTCTTCAACGAATCACAGAGAAAACAAATTAAACTAAAACTAAAAAATTACCTTGCTCAACGAACCACAGAGAATCGCCTTTCTTCTTCAACGAACCACAAAGAAATCCCTTTCTTTCACGAACCACAAAGAAATCCCTTTCTTTCACGAACCAAACGCAAAGAACGAAAACATGAACCCCAATAATGCACGCGAAGATGAACCACGAACCAAATGGATACAAAGCACAACAACACCAACACGAACCCTAACTGATTTTGAATACCAATACCAATTTCATTCTAGATTAAGGAGGAAGCAGTTTCATCCCCAGATCACTTAACACATGTCAAGCAATCACACATGTCAAGAGATACAAAGCACAACAATTAACACACGTGGACAGAGACGTTAGACACATCAGCAGATTTTTAACTCTATTAGTTTTGGAGGACTAAAACCAAAGTTTCAAAAAGATTGAGGACTAAATTGTACCATATTTTGAAAGAGGAACGAAACCCAAAAACGGTCAATAGTTGGGGGACGAAAAACATATTTAATCCATTAAACAATATTACGGGTAAAATAAAACTATAAAAACTTTATTTATTTCATATTATTTTATATTAATTTAAAAAAAAAAAAAAAAAAAAAAAAAAAAAAAAAAAAAAAAACTAGAAAACGAGACAAGACTAAACGAAAATTAAATGGAAAAAATTTCATTCGACAAGCATAATTTATCCATGTATATGAAAGCTTTTTTTTTTTTCAAAATTTGCACATTTCTATAATACATACATTTCTCAGAAATCATTTCAAATCAATCTCCTTATATCCGCAAAAATACTAAACAATGTGTATCAAGCAAAGAATAAATCATATATCTTAAATCCTAAGAAAATTCAATTTTTATAAATTTCTCTTCCGATAAAATAAAAGTGAGATAATGTGTGCTAATATTTCTTTTTAGCTGTCATGACTGCCAGTTTTTTTTTCTTTTATTAATTTTGCAATTTCTACTAGAGTTGAATACGCGCATTTCACAAAGGCTTGATCAAGTTATCAACAATCAAAACAATCTTAAGCTGATGATATGCTCAAAAACGGCCACTCTAGAACTCGTGTTTCTTGTTTGCATCGGGGTTGATCCAACATGTTCATGGATTTTGTTTTTCCAATTTGACTATATTGGTATGGTATTAAAACAATCCATGCCAACCTTTCACCTGATGAAAATTGGTCTCAGCATTGCATGTCCTGTCAGAATCTTTTTCAAAATTAAAAAATAATAGTTTGGTGCTATTATTACTTGTCAGTAAAAACTAGGCACCTGCAGAGGAGATTTCGTATGGATTTTAAACATTAAATTTATCTGGTTTTACAAGGAATCTAGTAAATTAACATCCACATGATAAAAGCCTTGAAGGGGACAGTACGAAAAGCAAAAATATTAGATCATTCAATAATGAAATATTCAATGTAATTTAACACCATAGCAGCATTGTTAGAAACAAGCGTGAATTCACAGGTTGGTAAGAACACGTATAGTTTTATTTACAAATTATTTACATCAGCAACATTTGTAGGAACAAATAGGTTGATGACACTCAGACAAGGCACAGTAAGCTCCATGGACTAGCATTCATTATACATTTACCAGGGTCATGGAACAACCATCTTCACAGAGCCCTGAGAGCAAGTTTACTTCCTGAATGAACACCTTTAGCAGCAACTCTTAACAATGCACGACTTTGGTAAAGCCTGTCATCAAAATATTAACAAATTAAAATAATAAAAAAAAGTTTATTCTCTTGAAATTATTTTAGAACCTTTATCAATTTCTTTATATTGTCGTGTATCTGACTTTCGCAAGCCATTCAAAATAACAGTTAAGCGAGAGAGAGAAGGAAGATTACCCAGCCAAAGCAAGTCCCCACGTAGCCAAAGTATAAAACAACTTTCCAGCTTGCCAAATATCTAAAATCTTTTCCAGTTTGCTTGTACCTTGCAATGTCTTTGATATTGCTGTCATCACATAAATTGAAATATGAGATGCAAAAGTTGTTACTTAATCACAACGGCAAAAAACTGTGAATAACTCATTCAAAATCCTCCCAATCAAAACATTGCCAATGGTAGATAAGAAAATGAATAAAATAAGGTTAAATTATAATTTGGTCAGCACATTTGATGGATTTTTTTATTTAGTTCCTATATGAAAAAAATCCACATCTGTTCTTACAAGTAAAGAAGTTTACAAATAAGTCCCTGTCATATGCTGAGGTTATGATAGAACTAAGGACTTTTCTTTATGCAGGGATCAAAATAAAAAATGGAAGTGTCAGGTAAGGGAGTGTTTTCCCTGTTTGGAGAAGACCCTCCCACCAGCCTGTGCGTTTTGGAACTGTGGTAAATCCTTCTCATCGGTTTTCATCTTTCTCAAGCCATGCAGATGTATTCAGGAGCACATCTCTTGGATTAGCCTTGAGTGCAGGTCCTTTGAAGTAAACAACTCGTAGGAGCCACCCAAACCTCAAATTCTTGGATGCATTCCACCACAATACCTTTCTGATGTAATGCCAACAATCTTTTGTGGATGTTCCTAAGGCGACATACATAATAAAATCTTCACATTCATGCTACTCTGAAATTCTCCGACATTGTGTTTGTGTTTTTCTTTCTCCATAATGGAACCAGTGCACTCCAATCCCATCCATACTGATGAAGTCTAATCAGACCTTCTTAAGGAGTCTAATATGCTTTACTTGAAAAGAAAAAAGACTATCTGCCCTAACTTTGCAATCCTGATAGGCCAAGTTTTGAATATGGCTGTTCTAATTATGTATAGGAAGTTATTAATCCATTACATATTATTAATTTCAAATTAGACAGTTATATGCAAGGTAGTTAAATTCGAGAGTTTCCGTAAACTCGTGAGAGTTTCCGTAAACTCGTGAGAGTTTCCGTAAACTCGTGAGTGTTTCCGTAAACTCGTGAGTGTTTCCGTAAACTCGNGTTTCCGTAAACTCGTGAGTGTTTCCGTAAACTCGTGAGTGTTTCCGTAAACTCGTGAGAGTTTCCGTAAACTCGTGAGAGTTTACTTTACATGAAAATAATAATAATTTATATGAATAACATACTCCCTACTTCCACCAAGATGATGTTTGAATCTTAGGTAAGAGTTTACTTCACATGAAAATAATAATAATTTATATGAATAACATACTCCCTATTTCCAGCAAGATGATGCTTGAATCAAAATATTCTTTTACTCATCATCTTCAAACAATAAGTAGTATTATTATCATCAATATTTATCCAATGTTTCCGTCTAATACTTATATTTTTAATTGATGAAGATGGATTTGGATTGCTCTCGAGAGAATTTTAACCATTCAAAGACATTTTTTGTTAACTATATTAGGTTTTCATTACAAAAATTATAAAATGTTTATAAATAAACAATGTTTTTAAAAATTAAAGAATAACTAAAGGTGCTTGGGAAAGGAACGAGGGCAGGGTTCACTAAGTTATAACTTATAACACTTAAACTATTTTTTTTAAAAGTATCTTCTAACATAAAACTTACATAAGAAAATAGAGCAGAGGGGAACATGTGTTTCGGACAACAACGACCCAACTGACAACATGTGAGGCGACGACGACCCAAGCAATGGCAATCAGCAACGAAGACAACGTTGTTGACGACGAGCGAGCAAGAGATATTGTGTCGAGACGTTGTGCGATAGATTGTGTGAGGTGAGAAGGTGATGCGCGAGAGAGTTAAGAAGAATGCAAAAGTCCTAATCTGGTGAGTTCATCTAGTGAGTTCATGTGATTACATTTTGGTTTAAAAAAAATTTCCATTGAACTCACACACACACCTCTAAACTCGTGAGTTTGTATGAGTTTACCATTTTGCAACCAAGTTTACCGATTCAACACAAAAAGACAAGTTTGCTTCTAAGTTAACTCGAAAGCCATGAGTAAACACGTATACTCGTTTAACGAGTTAAGTCGCGAGCTTGATAACCATGATTCTATGTTATGATATGACAATTGTAGTGATACTCTTTGTATCACATACTTGCGGAAAGCAATTAAGGTTCAGATAGTTAATTCAGGAATTGAGAGAAGAACTCAGTTTGTACTCAAATTTAAACCAGATTATTTTTAAATTTTTTTTCAAAATTCGGCATTTATTTCTTGAGTCTCACATACCCACCCAAATGAACCCACCTTCATATTTAGGTAATTCAACCTCTCATTCCCAAGAATGTGAGTGTTCACCATTAAATTCAGATTTACTGACTTCTGTGCGCTCTTTAGTGAGTGTTTGCTCGATGCAGGAAGATTCTTTTTTGGCACCAGCAGTGTTGTTCATCGGTGTTGCCATTCTCCAATTCAATCATATTTCTTAATCCATTGCCAGTTTTACTTAATGCCATCAATTCCTTCCAAATTTTCATTGGTACGGCTAGACAAGGAACTGCAATTCATACATGCAGGTCATCATCATCTTTAAGAATTCCGGTGAAGACTCACAAACTGACCCCAAACTCCGTTCTCACCAACAATCAACAGGAGATCGGATAGGTCAGACTTTTCGATACGAAAACATATGATGACTGGATTAGACTAGGGAAAATAGCCAACATGGAAAGAGTTGAAAAGAATGCTAATTATTTGGCTATTGAGAATGACAAAAGAAACAGAATTCTGTGTCCAACTAGGGTAATACCCTTAAACTGAGAAATTTCAGTTGACAAACTATTATTGCAATATAATTATATAACCAATTAGCTACTTTTTCACTTGTTTAAACTTCCTTAGCTACTAACTTCCCAATTACTGTTATAACCAGCTAACTAATCCCTATGTTACTGATTTTTATTTTATTCCATTGGGAATAAACCCCCAAAATCCTACCATCAATATTCTACTGAGGCTGGGCCTCGTGCCTAGCAGTCTCCTCGCTAATCACATAAAACGAAATGATTGGAGTGTTACCAATACATTTGAACTAGAGCACATTATAAGTTACAATTCAACATATCTTTTACAGTTAGGTGAAGGAAAAGTAAAGGAAAAACCATTAAGATACAAAAAATATGATAGAAAACTCACCTTTCTGCAGTTCCTCCGGTGAAAAATTCTGCAATTATAACAAGGGAAAATGATGTCAATTTAAGTAAAAGAAAAAACTAAAATTGCATAATATATGAACACACAAACCAGAGCTTTTGGATTAGATAAAATGCATTTGGCCATGAAGTTGGCAACACCATCAACCACATGTTCTTCACTGATGACCAGGTAACTCTCATCATCAATTCCACTCATTTCCTCAATGTTACTAAGATCTGTCTCATCCTTAACCCACACCCACCAACTTGGTTCTTGAGAGTCAACATTGACCAAAATGTCAGCTGATTGATAATCAACCTCTGTCAAATACCAGACAAAAGCCAAAAAATTTTCAATATCTAATTATTTCAATGCACGCAAGACACACTCTCAAAGTAGAGAAATTTACCAGTGGCCTCCTTGAAAGGAAATTGATTTCCTCCGCTAGCAGTTTCCTGTTGTAGGAACTTGAGCCGAGTCAGGTACTCATCAGACCTCATGGTAGCAACTAACCGGTCATTCAACTATAGACAAATATCACCAAAATATAAACAAGGAACAGGTAAAAAAACATCATGACCAAACCCAAAGCACAATGCAGCCAAACTAATAATGCTTGGAATAAATTATGAAAATGCTTCCAGATTCGTAAATGTAGATGCAATAATATCACAAAAAATGATTGACCAGCACCCAACTGTATCCAATTATTAAGAAATTAAAAGCATTCGATCTAAAAAATAAACTTCTGTCCCAAAAGTTAGCTTCTTTTCTATTTATTTACCAATATTCCCATGAGTATAGACTAATTCCACTATGATGGTTAGGTATAGGTTACCCAAAATGGCAATCTCCTGAATTTCATTTCCAATAATTAAGAAAAAGAGCAGTACGCAATTTAAAATAAAACAATAACAACCATATTTTTAGAAAATAAAACACATTTGAGAAAATGACATCATTTGATAGAATGAGGAAAGAAAAAGGGTTATTGAAATTGGAAATATACATCGGGAGGGCAATTATCGAAGCAAGGCGATTCAGAGAGGTTTTGGAGCAGTTTAAGATTCTGGTCGAGCAAGTTCCTGAGGCGTCGATTTTCTGATCGCAGAGCCTCCAAATCGTGGTCAGTTGGGCACTCATCGGCAGAGGTGGCGGGGGGCACGGAATGATTGTGGCTGCGGTAATGGTGGGTCTGTTCAACGGCGAGCCATGCAACGTCGGCAACCTCGAGCACCGTCTTGGCCACCTCGACGCTTCGCATGATTCAATTTTCGAGATTTGGGTCTTTCGATTGGGTGAATCTTCGGTTCTGAGAGTTCCGTTAGGGTTTCGGTTTTCGCACGGAATGGCGAATTGTCGTCGTTTTCGTCTGGTGGTGGTGAGATAGATATAGAATATTAGTTGTTCGTGTGTTATAAAAAAGAAATATTTTGTTTGAATATTAAAGAAAAAATGCTTTTCAAAATATGTTTCAAATTCTTAGAATTTTGTATTTTTAAATAGTAAAACTCAGAAATTTTTTATTTAAAAATTGAGTTGGCAAATGAAATTAGTTGACCAATCAGCTTCCTTATTTTAATATAATTGTACAATTACAATGGGACAGTATGTATTGCTTCAATTTTATACACACAAATTACAATGGGAGAGTATGTATTGCTTCACTAATAGGAAGTGTTAATTAAAATATTTATAAATAAAAAATTGTTAAACCTAAAATTATAACAATTAATTATTAATTTTCTATGATATAATTTTTATCATAAATTATAATAAAAAATATTCTTATCTTTATTTTATGGAAATTTATTAAATCAAAAGTAATTATGTCAATCTTCATGTATTTTTTTACGATTATAATAAACACCATTCTGTGTCATGAGTTTGAGAAAGAGAAGTAAATTTAAAGAGAAAGAAAAATGAAAGTGATATTATTTAGATAAGAGAAAGGTATTGAGAAATGAAATAAAATTTATTAAAGTTTTAAATGATCTGATGAGTTCATAAATAATTTTTTTAATAAAATTAATTAATTGAATATATTCTTAAAATTAATTTTATTAATATATTTTAAGCATTTATTATATTAAAATAAAGAATAAATATTTTATTCAACTTTACTGAATTATATTTATTTGTTAAATTAATTATGAGATATTTTTTAAATATAAATTATTATAAAAATTAGAAAAAGTAACTTTATGTGTTTTTTTTTCTCATGGCTAATCTCATCTGGCCCACCACAGGTTCGTCACTTAGTGAGTCATCCCAATCCGATTCATTTATTAGCATGTCAGAAAAATTCGAACCCGACCCAATTTACCACGGGTTTGTGAATAAACGAGTTGGTTGAATGGCTCACTAACTCACTTAAATACAATTTTTTAAATAAAAAATTATAAACTTTCCATAATTTAAATCGTTCCCCAACAAAATAAAATAAGAGAGTTTCAAAAGGATTACATTGTTCTCCAACAACAAAGGGTTTAGTTCATCATTGTCATGGTGAAACTATATGAATTGAATGGAAAGAATGAAAAGATAAACCCTAGATTTGGTAGATTGGAGCTCCCACATCCAAAATCCTTCTTCAAGGGGTGAAAATAATGTTTTGCCATCTTTCTCTGCCAAAAGATTACTTTAGATTTCGTCTGGGGTCTATATATAACTCAGAAAAATAACAGAATTTTGGCTTAAGCCCATAAGTACAGCGCTCAACGCTGGTTTCACCACTCAGCGGTAGGTACGATACTCCACTAGGACGCTCAGCATTGACGCCCAAGCGCTTGGCAGTGTCTTTATTGAGAAATCCAACGCTCAACGATGGATCTGGCGCTCAGTGGTAGGCACGATTCTTCATTTTCCCCTCAGCGTTGGCGCTTAAGCGTTTGATAATGGCTTCTTCCATGAAGCTAGCGCTCAGCGCTGAAACTGGCACTGAGCAGTAGCTGCGGTTCTTCCTTTGCACCTTTTTTCATCCTTTCTTGAGTCCAACTTCTTCCTTCTTCACTTTCCATCCTTCAATTCTCGTTAACTCCTGTCTAAAGAATGTAAAACCAAGCATAACATCTCTAAAACTACCTTTGACTCTCTTGTAACCTAACTTAAGTGTTTTGCTTGGTTTTATATATATGTGACATCCCAAATTATATAAGATGATATAATATATAATAGAACACAAAATGATAAAAGAGAGCAGTCAAGATGATGTGAAATATAGGTTTATAATTTTACAGTCATCCCAAAATGAATTATAACCTTAAACTATACCTAACTCAAAGTATTTCAAAATAAATAGATGACTAAAGCTAATTTCAAGGAATTATAAAGTTCAAACTCATATTACAGAAATGTCTTTCAAAATAAAGTAAAGAGAAAAGAGGAATCCTAAGAACTAGGTGCAGTATCCTCGCCTTCCAGAGCTTGCTCCAATGGAACATCATCTGCCTCTGCTCACATCCATTTTAGATGATCATTGCAATAGGAATAAGACAAACATACAAAACAAACAACAAACATGCAAGGGTAAGCTAGATTCTCAAAAATATACATGTTAATGTAATTTAATCTAACGTACTTAATAATATTCATGCAATTAAAGCACATAGTATACTCTAACATATTTTAATCTAGACAAGACTCGTCCGGACTTAGAATGAATATCGAGCTATGGCGGGTTGTGCACTTGTGGTGGCCTCTACTGCTTTGCAAAGCCATTGCCATGGGTTGAACCCTACCACACACACAAGTGTAAGTCCGTTATCACTCGCCTTGGGTCATACTAGAAGCACCCAAGACTAGGACCTCGTACTCTCACCACATGACTAATTCTTCTCTAAGTGAGATTGAAAGAGTCATTAGAGTGTTAGGATAACCCCCAAGACTGAGCTACCTATATTCATTCTAAAACACTAGAATCTCACCGAGAGATTTTATAATTAAACCACCATAAGCAACCTTGAAATCATACTTCTTTACTTTTGAACTCCCATACTTTGGATCATGATCAACATAATTTGTAGCGATGAACAAAAATACGGTAGTCATAACATAATTTACATTCAGTCATATTAATTTATAATACTTCACCTAATGCAATCCAACGCATATCTCATTCTTTATTTCAAACAACTAACTAATCAAACTTAATATATTTTACAACCCAAAGAATTAATCAAACTAAACATCCATTCCAAATTTCCAATTTACTCTTCTGAAAAACACCTTATTATACTAAAATGACAAAGTGTTTTAGTGCATAATTTTAACTCAAACATCAAGCATTGGATGCAGTATTGTAATTAAAAAAAAACAAATAGCAAACAGTAATAATAGTGTCCCAAAACAGCACCAAACAACAGAATTTGATAGTGTAAAACAAAAAAAAAAAAAAAAGCAATGCTAAAACAGTCAACAATAGTACAGAAAACAACAATGATTTAAGTGTTGAAACAACCAGCAAAGAATGCAGAAAACAGTCAATACAGGAACAACAAGCCTTCTTGACAACAAATATCAATTAATTTTCTGCAACATTCTTTTTATACTAAAACAGCAAGGTTTTTAAAGCAGTAACATCAGTCAAACAACAGTAGTTTACAACAGATACAATAATTAAAATAGGACAGAAATAGTTTTGAAACAATAACTAAAACAATGCTGAAATAGTATACAAAACACCAGCATTTTACACAGCACATGCAACCGATTTTTCCTTGCATTTACCGTGAAACAGAAACATAAGATGTACATAATAGATAAGTTTATCAAGACAAGTTAAATTACTTTCATTCTAAAAGTAGGATGTTTAAATGATATTAGTTCTAAACTGTACTTCTAGTTAAATAACACCTTATCTAGAAACACATTCCATTTCTTATTTGTCTAATTCTCCTAGGTTAATTAATCCAAAATAGATATGTTCCTCACTTTTCCAACCCAGACATTAGATGATCACACAATTAGATAACACATACTCTAAAACATATATCCCTCTACTCTATATTACCCATTGCATCTTCGTAACTACCATTGGGACCCAAGATAGTCTACGCTCCACTAATTTTGCACTTCTAATTTTAAATGCCCATTATCTATAAATGGCTTTCTAGATCAAACCACACTCATTGCCAAACTTGTTCATGTCAACACAAAATAGATTCTATTCGACACAGTCAAATATAACATATAACATGCACCCATCATATCTATCACGCCCATAAATTGAGCCCAACAGAGTTTATATTTACAGATTAAGCTAACAAACATGACTTAAGCACACGATGATTCACGTTTCAATCAAAATCCCTTGTATTAGCATTTCAAATAACAAGGCATGTCATTAATCACACTTTTCAGAAACACAACTTTCAAAGCAACGCACCAGTTCAAATTTCAACATGCATATATTTTATAAAATAAATTCAAACTAAATAATTATCTTTCCTTATTTGGAGTTTTCTACAGTACCACATAAGATTTGGCTTCAATGGTTTTCTACTCCTTAAGAACTTCCCACAGAAAATGGTGATCAAGGACAGCTCCTAGAGCTGGAATAAAATTTAATTTGAAAAGGATGACACAAAAAACCCATGCAATCAGTGAAATTGCAAGTCTTAGGTCTCCTAATAGCCAAGAATAGGAAAACTACTTATCCTACCAAACAGAAATTCTGATCGGTGAAATTCGAAGCTTGTGCTGTCAAGATTTCCTAGGCACCTTCAGAACGAGATCAGGTGGCTCAATGAGTGAAAAATCTAGAGAAAAGAATGAGTTTTGGAGAAGGCAAGGTCAGAGAGATGTTTGAAGGAGAAAAAAAAAGTGCACGCTTTTGAAAATGCCTTCAGAAACTGTTTGAGTTTTATTTTATTTTTCTAAAACTTAAATTCTATTATTTTTAATATAATTAAAAATTTTACTTTTAATTTAAAGGTTATTACAATATATATATATATATATATATAT
>NC_028356.1:25554905-25563260 GCF_000741045.1 Vigna radiata var. radiata
AGAATAAACTTTAACCACTGTGCAAGATAAAAAACTGTAAAATCATTTTATACCTTTGAGATTTGGAAAGAGTAACATAAAATGACAAAGTTTATATATTCATTTTACACACATTAATAAATATAAAATGATTATAAAAGAGTAAACTTTTTCAATTTTTAAAAAATATCTCTGATTCAAATTACCACTACCATCTTCATTGAGTAATATGTGGTTCACTATGTAAACCTATGGTCGTAGTAACTTTAAAAGATATAATTAGATAAATAATTAAACGTTAGACTAACAAATTACGATGTTGCGGGTTGTTGTGTGTGGCTGAGGGAGAGTATGGAGACGAGAAAGAAACAAATTGGATAAGTGAGGAAGGTGAATTAGGGTTAGGCAAGGGTTTTTGATTTTTTTTTTTCAATTGAGGCAACAATATGGATGACAGAGAAAATGTTGAAGTGAAAGAGATGAAATGGTTTATTTTTTATTTTTTTTTTGTTTTGAGAATGAAAATTATTTAAATATCCTTGATCTTACAACTTAGAATCCATAATATATGAGGATATTTTTGTCTAGTATAATCCAGTACACATTGTTAAAATGTACCAACTGAAAAATAGACGTACGCGCATTAACAAACCCCTATATATATATATATATATATATATATATATATATATATATTATACTTATACTTCTAAGTTTATTAAATATTATTTTATCAAACAACGTTCATGTTATATTATTATATAGTATTTTTAAAGTTTAAAATAATAATACTTAAAAATCTATAATAAATATGGTAGACTCTATTTGCCGACGAGTTGATAAATGGTCATTAGACTATCAAAGGATCAAAGGTAGTATTTTTATTATATTAATCGAGTAGTTGAGATGACAGTTTTACTAAAAAGAGCAAACTGTCAAGGTGAAGCGGATTAAAATAAAATTATTTTGATTAAACTCCTAATCAAAATTAAAAAAGTTTAAACCGTAATTAGGCTATGTATAATGAAAAATAGATAATAGGTTAGACATTAATTATATATTTATTATTCTGATATTTGGATCGAACTATATCTTTAACATTTGAGAACCTTTAACACGTAGTGTTGATGAACAGAAAATATTTAGAACAGGAACAGTGGACGATCAATCCTTAGATAGTAATTTTATAGTAATAAGTTTTCCATATAAAGTTTAATTTTGTAGCAATTAAGACAAGATGTTATATGAGAAGATTACGGGCTCAACTAGAGCTGAATATTATCTTCCGAAGAACAGTCTTGGAAGAGCCGAAGTTTCTAATGTATTTAATACATAGTACAATGCTACATCAGAATGAAGCATTCATTGTTCCTCTTCGAGAATACGCCTGACTTCATTTGCGAGATCAATGACATGTTTGTCTTTGCATCCTAAAGCATGATCAGTAAAGAGGTCAAAAAAAATATAAAACAAAAGGGAAACTTTAAGAGAAAAGTTGAAATAACATGAACTATTTGAAGAACCTCACCTATTTGAAGAAGAGCCTTTTCAAGATTGAAAAGATAATCTCTGTTGGGTCCTGCAGGTCCTTCAGCCTGAATTATTTGCCTGTAAGATGAAAAAGAAAGAGCACAGAGGCAATAACATGAACGTGAGTCTAAGTTTTCACAAGGCATGATAATCGATAAATCATTGTTTTGCAACCAAATTCAGTTCAGTGAAACGTGAATCCATCTTCCTTCTTTATTCTGTTTGTTGCTTTGGTAAGAGAGATTTTTCATTTAAAAGGCTCTAAAAAGATATCCAAACACAGCAATCTGTCAGTGATATTGGGGAGAGCTGAGGGCTACCAAAAACTACAGTTGCTACTAGAAAGATAATTTAACTAGGGAAAAGAAACAACTTAAGAGAGAAGATATTTGATTTTATAGAGAGGTGTTAGTCATTTGGAGTGGTGCTGTATGTGATAAGCCATGAACATGGTGTTACTATCTATCATTGTTAGAAGTAGAGTTTAAGCCACATTCTAATATAGTATCAGAGGCATTAAAGCTTATTCTAGCGAGTTCTAAGTGAGTATTTTTGTTTTCACCCGTTGTTGGACCATTATTGGATCACCCAATTTCTACTATCACGCACGAGATGTTTATATCTCGGTGTGAAGGAGATGTGTTGGAAGTCCCACATCGATTAGAAATAAGATCAATTTATAATATATAAGTAAGGTGCAAACCTCACCTTACAAGCCGGTTTTGTGGGATTGAGTTAGGCTTAAAAAAAAACCCACTTTCCAATAATTATCTCAGTTTTTGTTTTTAAGCTATTTTTTTCTTTTAAAAAGCATTCAACACACTCTAAAACTTTCACTATTTTAAGTTCCAAGTCCTGAGCCAGGAACTCCGAACTTATTTTCACTATTTTCTGTAAAGTTGAATACATGGATTGAAGATAAATACCTCGCAATCTCTTCATCAGAAGCAGGGCCCAAATAATTTACATTAGCTTTCTTGTCTGCAGTTGCTATATATCTGTAACATGCTCTCATTAGTTATTATGATCAAAACATGCAAAAGGGGAAGAAAGTTTATAAGGTAGGTTCTTTCACTTACACCATCACTCCGGAAACCGCTGGAGATGTAGCAGTAAGGTCCTGAAATAAAGTTCACTCATATCTATTTTCATAAGTGGAAAAACTACTAATGTAATGCAAAACAAAATAAGGCACTCTAAAAAATAACCTTATTATGTGGCACTTACAGTATAAAAATCAAGGTATTCCTTTTTGTCGTATTGCTTCTCCCTTACTTCCAGATACTGTGCAGTAAAATCACACTTCAATATACATATCAATCTAAATTATGAATATTTGACATAAAAGAAGTCTCTTGGAACATGACAGTATTGTTTTTATGATATAATAACGTCAAATATGTGGTTATTATCACCATTGAGTCCTATAATATGATTCCATTTCTATGCAAACTCGATATTACAACATTGTCGTATACTTGTTGGTTTGAACAAGGGATTCTAATTTTATCGTTGTCAAAGGAAACAGGATTTGGCAGACCTTCAGATATATTATTGCACATGTAATAAGAACATAATCAGGATAGGAAGCCTATCCAAATATCATTGCTCTATGCAGACATGGAGTTAATTGCAAACCAGAAAAGGGCTAGCAGAATCTTATCCATCTAAAAATGCACAGCAAAAATCATAGTACTAATTCATTCATTTAAGATAGTAAGGATCACAAAGCCTAGTCATTCTCATATGTTCTAACTGAAGCATAGTGTTCAAGCTTAAGTTTAAGACTTAGATCCCTCTTTTTTTAATTCATCACACCAAAGGTTACATAAAGAACCTTAAATTATCAGTGTTGTTCAGTAAGAGACTTTCTGATTATCTCTGCGCTTATATGTAGTAGTACCATAAACAGTTTATTTAGTATAGGAAGAAATCAATATCTCAGTCATTTTTATTTTTATCTACATCACTACATAATTGAGTGCCTATAATTCAGGGATTAAATGCACTGTTTACAGTGAGTGGGGAGAATTTCCTTATGTTAATATATACAAGCAACTTAATACAAGCACCTCGATTCATAACAGCATAAAGTATGCATATTGGAAATGAAAATATAAAGAAAAGGCACAATCTCTAAGGTGACAGACCAAACAATACATTTTATAAGATAAGTGAACATAGTTATTGGGGAAAAACATATACTTATGTTTGAATTTTAGTTGCAGCATAATAATATTCCAATAACGTAAAATATTTTAAAAAGCATACTGTTAATGCAGTTTCTGCATCTTCTTCCTTTGAGATCTTGTAAGCAGCTCCCCACTATTTCCTTGTAAAATAAAGCAAGTATCAAATATAGATTGCATTTGATAATTTTGATTCTCAAGAAATCGAAAATTATGTTATACGATATATATGAATTCACATAGTAATTGAAAAACAAGAAATACTCAGAAGGCCAAAGTAATCCGGAAATAAGAACTAAATGTGGAAGCATGATTAGGCAATAACAAATGAAACTTTACTTTTACAACTGGTTCTGATTTGATTCCTTAAAATACTAAACATACTCTTAGTAATTATACCATACTTGCTAGTGCAAAGAGGCTCTCTCTTTGTAGAGATTCAATAAATGGTACACAATTACAAAATAGATATATCAACATTATATCTCGCCAAATAACGTTCTTTTTCTTAAGCATTAATTGTAGGAATAACAGCTATACGGGAAATAATTTCATTAGTCTTCACCAACAGAAAAAAATACTAAGGAAACAAAGCAAAAGGAACATCCAGACGGGTTTTCCACTCTAGCTAACCCTTTCCACCCTAAAAAAAGGAAATTTTATTGCCTAGATATCATAATATAATAATCATATGCTGTCAAGTAAAGACGCCAATTTCCATCAAATTAATCATATAATATGCTATCATATGAACATCATAAACGTAGTCATCATACTTTGCTTGCACACTCATACTAGAACAACTGCATAAACTTCACACAACAATGGAATAGATGAAATACGGAACCGGTAATCATTAATAAATCAACCTGAATAATGGGGAAAAAATTATAAAATTTGGAAATATTTACACATATTTCTCCTGGAGCAGGCTCCAGGGTCACTGTTCTTCCAGGGAACTCAGGGGTCCCTCTGTGATCAGTAGAGCCTAAAAGGGAAAACCCAGATAAGAACAAACCAAAGAGATTGTGTTTGATGCATTAAGGGATAACAACAGTGAGGGGAAAAAGAGAAAAACGATACCTTGGTAGAAGACACGTCGATAGCCTTTGATGAAACCAATAACACGTTCATCATAGTGAAACCCAGCTTTGGAGATCAAGGAACCATACCCAAATACCCACATTACCATTTTTTTTTATTTTTACTTAAAGGTTATCACTTTCGACTTTTAGGATTATTATAGTGACGAAAATTTGGATAAAAGAGAGGTTGATTGGTTCAGTTGCAACACAACTTTACTGAACCAGAGCATAGGTTTTGCTAAAGCCTTGGTTTTATCACAACCGAGAAACGACAAAATATAAAGCAAATCACATGAGACAGCAGTCACTGACTCGTTGGGGGAACGAAAGATCTTAGAATATCAAATGCTTTTGATTCTTTCTTTCTTTTCAAACATTTTCCTGCGTTCATTCTTCTTAAATATTAAATTATTCTTTTCGCATAAATATTGTATGGTTGTGATTGGACAGTTTTTTATTTATTTAAAACTAAATAAGAATTACAGGTGATAGAAATAGTAAATCTTCCATTGTTTCTATTAATTTTTTATATCCGGTTACTTAATATTTTTAATTAATTTCTGTTACCTATTAGTTTTGAATGATGTTCTAACTTACCTTTTGGATCAAATACCATTATTTTTTTTATAATATCTAGAAACGAAGGAATTTTTTCTATTTTTCTTTTGTAGTTATTTTTATTTATTATAATTATATATTTATTGTCTTTAGAATTAGAACTAAAATCGTGATAAAATCTTTTTATCTTTCAGTAAATTATCTGTTCTTCAAAAAATTCTTTTTTACACAAAATATTTATCACAATGTTAAACATTTGTCTATTAAATGTAAACAAGTCATAGATTTGGAAATTAAGACATTGAAAAAGAATAATATGTTGCAATTTGATGTCAAAATGTTTTTTCTACGTGGGAATCTTGAAGAAAAAATATATGTGGAGGTACCACCTAGACATACAGGATAGATTGAGGGAAACATAATATTGAGGCAAATATAATATGTAACTAAAAAACATTGTATAGAATGAAACAATTTTTTTAAGTATGATTTAAGAGGTTCACCGAAATTATGACGAGTCTTCAAATATAAACAAATTGAGACAAAAATAATATGTAACTAAAAAAAACATTGTATGGAATGAAAGAGTCTCCTAAAACATGATTTGGGAGGTTCATCAAAGTCATGATGAGTTTCCAAATATAAACAAGAGTCAAGGAAATCACACTTTGTTTATTAAGCATTCTAATTCAAGTGGAGTAATAATTTTGTTAGTATATGTAGATGATATTATTGTAATTGGAATTAATAAACATAAACAACAAAGATTAAGTCAATGTCTAGTAAGAGAATTTGAAATTAAGACCTTTGGGAAAATTGAAATATTTTCTAGGAATTAAAGTTACTTTCTCCAATAAAGGGATTTCTATATCTCAACAAAAGTATACTACTAATCTGTTGCAAGAAACATGTAAAATGACCTGCAAACCAGTGAGCACACTTGTTGATCCAAATGTAAAGTTGGGAAAAGAAGAGGATGATATGGTTGTTGATAAAGAAATGTATCAAAGATTTATAGGAAGACTTATTTATTTAGTTTAGTAAGTCAGTTTATGCATAAACCAAAGGAAGCCTATTAAGAAGTTGCTCTTAGGATTGTTCAATATTTGAAAGGGGCACCAAAAAGAGGAATTTTGTTAAAAAGAAACAAGCATGTCAGTTTTGAAACACATATTGATATATGCAGGTTTAGTTGTTGATAGAAGATTGACTATTGGTTATTGCATTTTCCTTGGTGGAAACTTGGTAACTTCGAAGACTAAAAGGCAAAGTGTCGTAGTCAGATCCTATGCTACAGTAGAATTTTGAGCAATGCCTCAAGAGATATGTGAGCTATTGTGGCTAAAAATTAGACCAGAAGACTTGAAGATAAAATGGGATGGACCTATAAAGCTATATTGTGACAACAAATCTATAATTAGCATAGTACATATTCCAGTACAACATAATAGAACCAAGTATATTGAAGTGGAGAAATATTTTATTAAAGAAAAGCTTAACACCAACATGATTTGAACACTATATGTTTCTTCTCAATGACAACTTATAGATATACTTACCAAAGGGCTGAACAATAATAGTTTTGAAAGAGTTATATCCAAGTTGGGAATGAAAAACATTTATTCACTATCTTGAGGGGGAATGTTGAAATATTTAAAGAAACTTTTTGATGTTATTCTTATTTGTTATATTATGTATTTATTATGCTTTAATTCTGTATATTTTATTTTTTTTCTAAAATTGTTCGGAAAGATTATTGTATATATATTTAATGTGTATAATGAAAAAAAAAGTAAGTGAGAATCGTTTTACTCTCTATTATTCTTGAGAATGTTTATCTCTAACTAATAATTTTTCTCTCACAGGTCGTATCAAACAAAAATTAAGTGCCTTTCTAAACTAATATGGTATAAAGAAGAGCCCAAGTCATCGAAGGAACAAAACAACCTATTGGATATGTTGATTGAGTAAAAAAGAAGGTTTTAAGGTAATTTTGAAGTGTAAACAAAAGAAAATGACAAAAGCTAGGGGTTAAAAATCAATAAATGCATTGAAAAGTAAATGAGAGTTATACAAAAGAAATCAGATATTGTAAAATGAAAGAATTAAATGATTCAACCTAGGCATTAGACAAACCTAAAGGTATTAAACAACCCTAAGGACATTAGATGACCGTAAAGGCATTAGACGACCCTCATGGCATTAGACAACTCTAAAGGCATTAAACAACTTTAAAGGCATTAGACGACTCAAAGACATTAGAGGAAGCAAAGGCATTTACTCATAACTACATCATCTAATACTCAACAATTAATAAGTGTTGACGGATTGACAAGCGTACCAAATTGTTCAAGTAATATAATTGGTAAAACCCAATATCGTTCTTCCCAAGAGACTCAAAAGGCTTTCTCGTTCACGTGAATTAAAATAATAAGACTTGAAAATAAAAATAATTAATCTGATTTGAGAACAAAAAATATTAACATGCAAAAGAGATTGATTCAAATGACAAGAAGAAAACAATGGATGAATGGAGTTGTTGGGGGTTTACAATTTCATCATTTTCCGCTCTCTCTTATCTACTCCTCTTGAATTATTAGTTTGATTAATTAATTGTCATGCAACTTTCTTAGCCTACCCTTAACCCGACCTCTCGGCGAAAAGAGCCTAATATTAACTACTGGCTTGCTATCCCTAGCCTCCCCTAGCAATTAGTACAACATTATAGAGCAGAAGTTAAAAGCAATTGATCGTCCTACCCCTATCCCTAGGTGGTATTGCAAAATCAAGGAATTACTCACCAGTTCATGACATTACTGTACATCCCCGTATCAATAAAGACAAACAACAGTTATCGAATGAGTTAAACGATAAAGGCATTAAGTACAAATGAGAACCCAACAATTAACAATCAAACATATGGAAACCACATAAATAATCAAGAGTTTCAATAAAAGAGAGTATCAAAAGATTACATTGTTTCCCCCAACAACAATAGGGTTTAGTTCACCATT
>NC_028356.1:25563870-25621275 GCF_000741045.1 Vigna radiata var. radiata
GAAAATAACTGTTTTTCAACCTTCATCAACACCCCAAACTTAGAACTTTGTTTGTCCTCAAGCAAACAAAACAAAACAACACACAAAACAAAACTTGGCTTTATCCTTTTCCATCCAATGGTTCAACAATCCCAAAGTACATGACAAAACTACTCAATTCAATATCCTCAGTGAAATCCAAAATAAGATGTATGCATGCTTTCAATCCAAAGATTGCACAACAGATGTTATACATTATGAATGACCAATCCACTAAGCGAAAATGCACTCATGACAATTAACAGTTCATACCAAGCAAGTGTTTCACTCAATCACTCAAGTGTTTAAGGTGACACTCCAACTCTCTATTGTTCACAAGTCACATGAAACAAAATTGCCATTCATCTCAAACAAATAACATCTTTACATGCAAATGTCATCAAAAGGACTTTTCCAAGGCTTGTAATGAGGTTGGGCTAACAAGAAAAATTGGTTTTTCCGGAAAACAAAATCCTTGAGTTAAAAGAGCTTTCATAATATTTAACAATTAAGCACAACTCTCTTTCTCACCAATCTCACTTATTCCCAACTTCTTCCCTTTTCTTTTCTTTTTCATTGAGCTCNTCTTCATGCTTTTCTTCTTTTCTTTTCTTTTTCTCATGAATTTTTCTTTTCACAACATTCGAGCTCAATGCTTTTCATTTGCTTTTCTCAATTTTCCCCCATACAACCCCAAACTTNAACCTTTTCATCGCATACATTTAAGCTCATCCCAACTCAAGGTAAAGAATGTCAAAACATGGGTTCATATCCTGTTTAAGGCTAAGGTTCAAAAATGGTATAATATTTTCAAGCATTTTGGGTGAAAATTTGGCTAGAGAAGGGTTTTCAAAAATGGCCTTGATCATATGACATTCACATGCAATTAAATCAATCATCAAGATTAAAGCAATATCATTCACGTTTTCGTATGAACAATGCATACAACAATAAAAACTCTGGAGCTCAAAATCTCACACACATGCTTCCTTACACAAAATTCAATCATGCATCCTGCTTAGCATCAAAACCACAATCATAATTCATCACACATCTATTTCACAGAATATCAACATGCATTGCAACTCAATTCTCATCCACATCAAATAATCATCAAATAGCTCCATCATGCACATCAGTTAGTCAAACATTTTCAGAACAAGTATTAAAGCCAAATATACACGCGAAAAATAAAATTCAACCTATTCTAAGAATTTAAATGCAAAGAGTAAAAGAAGAAAATCTAGGTTGCCTCCTAGTAGCGCTTGTTTAACGTCGCGAGCCTGACCCAAACCTCATGGATCTACCAACAACATGACTGAGGCAAATTGCTCCACATCTCCTCCTACATAGTGTTTGAGCCTTTGGCCATTCACGATCCAACTCCGTTGCTGATCATCTTCAGTCGAAGATTCTAATTCCACTGCTCCACTCTGGAATACACGTTTCACCACAAAAGGTCCCGACCATTTTGATTTCAGTTTCCCGGGGAATAACTTTAGCCACAAGTTGAATAATAGAACCAAATCTCCTGGATGGAAAGTTCTCTTAATCAACTTCTTGTCATGATAAAACTTCACTTTATCTTTGTAGGTCCTGGATGACTCGTAAGCATGCAACCGCATTTCTTCAAGTTCTAGCAGCTGGTTGCCTCGTTTCCCTTGAGCCTTCTCAGGGTCAAAATTCAAAAATTTCAAAGCCCACCAAGCTTTGTGTTCCATTTCAACTGGCAAATGACACGCTCTTCCATAGACTAACTGAAAAGGAGATAACCCCATAGATGTTTTCATGGCCGTTCTATATGCCCAAAGAGCATCGTCTAACTTCTGCGACCAATCTTTTCTTGAAAAAGTGACAGTCTTTTCTAAAATTCTCTTGATTTCCCTGTTAGAAACTTTAGCTTGACCATTTGTCTGCGGATGATAAGGTGCAGCTACCTTATGTTTCACCCCATAATGCTTAAGTACCTTAGCTAGCTGAGCATTGCAGAAGTGAGAGCCCCCATCACTAATGAGGATCTTGGGAGTTCCAAAACGCGAAAAGATTTGTCTTTTTAAGAATTTGATCACAATGTTAGCATCATTCTTAGAACATGCTACAGCTTCAACCCACTTACTCACATAATTGACAACTACCAAAATATATTCATTATTGAATGACGGAGGAAAGGGTCCCATAAAGTCAATACCCCAGCAATCAAAGACTTCAACTTCCAAAATGCCCTATAGTGGCATCCCATACCTCCTTGAGATGGTCCCTGTCCTCTGACATATGTCGCAACTTCGAGCATGATTATGAGCATCTTTAAACAAAGTCGGTCTATAAAATCCTGCTTGTAAAATTTTTGCGGCAGTGCGTTCTCCATTATAATGACCTGCATAAGGAGAATTGTGACAATGCCACAAAATGTCTTCTGCTTCAGCTTCAGTGACACATCTTCTCAACAGATTATCTGCTCTTATCTTAAACAAATACGGATCGTCCCAAATGAATTGTTTGACATCATGTAAGAACTTCTTTTTCTGTTGCCAATTGAATCCTTCCGGAATAACACCTGCAGCTTTGAAGTTGGCTAGATCAGCAAACCAAGGTCTTTGCTGAATATACAAAAGAGCTTCATTTGAAAATGATTCCCAGATTTCTTTCTCCTTACCTGTCACTTCTTCATTGACTAACCGAGATAAATGATCAGCAATCACATTTTCACTCCCCTTTTTGTCACGAATTTCTATGTCAAATTCTTGTAGCAAAAGTACCCATCTAATCAATCTTGGCTTTGAATCAGGTTTCGTCAGTAAATACTTTATAGCTGCATGATCTGTATAAATAATCACCTTAGATCCAACGAGATATGATCTGAATTTCTCCAACGAGTACACTATGGCCAAGAATTCCTTTTCTGTGGTGGCATAATTCAATTGAGCCTCATTCAGTACTTTGCTAGCATAATAAATAACATGGAAAACCTTTCTTCTTCTCTATCCTAGCACAACACCTATAGCATAGTCGCTAGCATGACACATAAGTTCAAACTCTTTATCCCAATTAGGCACCACAATCACTAGGGCAGAAATTAGTTTTTGCTTCAGACTGTTAAAAGCTTGCAAACATTCTAGACTCATCACAAATGACGTCTCTTTAGCAAGCAGATTACTTAAAGGCTTTGCAACCTTTGAAAAATCCTTAATAAAACGTCGATAAAATCCTGCATGACCAAGGAAACTTCGAACTCCCTTAACATTTGTCGGTGGTGGGAGTTTTTCAATCACCTCAACCCTTGCTTTATCAACTTCAATCCCCCTGGCATAAATTTTGTGGCCCATCACAATACCTTATGTAACCATGAAATGACATTTTTCCCAGTTCAAAACAAGATTTGTTTGAACACATCCTTTGAGAACTGCATCCAAATTAGACAAACATCTTTGAAAAGTATCTCCAAAAACTGAAAAATCGTCCATAAAGACTTCAATGCTTTTTTCCATAAAATCAGCAAAGATTTCTTGCATACACCTCTGAAAAGTCGCGGGAGCATTGCATAGTCCAAATGGCATTTTTCTGTAGGCAAATACACCAAAGGGACAAGTAAATGTTGTTTTCTCTTGATCTTCAGGGTCCACCACTATTTGATTATATCCAGAATATCCATCAAGAAAGCAATAATAAGCTTGCCCCGCTAATCTTTCCAACATCTGATCCATGAAAGGTAAAGGAAAATTATCTTTCCGAGTGACTGTATTTAATCTCCTATAGTCAATGCACATATGCCACCCTGTGACTGTCCTTGTTGGAATAAGCTCATTTTTTTCATTGTGAATAACAGTCATTCCTCCTTTCTTTGGAACCACTTGAACTGGGGTAACCCCTTTGCTATCAGAGATTGGATAAATAATTCCTTCTTCTAACAGCTTCAATACCTCCTTTCTCACAACTTCTTTCATGACAGGATTGAGTCTCCTTTGCGGTTGAGCAACAGGCTTATAATCGTCTTCCATCAGAATTCTATGCATGCAATAAGTCGGACTTATACCCTTGAAATCAGTAATTGACCAACCGATGGCACCTTTGTTTTCTTTGAGAATTTCCACCAATTTTGTTTCTTGCTCTTGAGATAATGAAGCACTAATAATGACAGGTTTTTTTTTCGTTATTCTCCAAGAACACATACTTCAGGTGTGATGGCAATTCCTTCAGTTCAATCTTACCGTTTGAAGTTTTTTCTGTACGATCTATCTGTTCGAAGAGTGCTTTTTCTGGTGAAACGTCTTTTGCTGCTTCCAGTTCCTGTATGCATTTCTGATGGAACTTATCCTCCTCTTCGTTCANATCCTCACATTCATTAGTCAAAGTTCTTTCTAACATGGATATGTTATGAACTTTATTCTCTTGTCTCATACAGATTTCCTCTACCAGGTCCATCTGAAAGCATGAACTGTCATCTTTGGGATGTGACATAGCTTGGAAAACATCAAAGTTCACCTCTTCATCTTGCACCTGGACCTTAAGCTTTCCTTTTTCCACATCAATAACAATTCTGGCAGTTTTCATGAACGGTCTCCCAAGAATTAAAGGTGCATCCCCATTTTCTTCCATCTCCATAACAACAAAATCCACTGGAAACAAAAATTTATCAACCTTGACAATCACATCTTCAGCAATTCCATAAGGATATTTGAGGGATCTGTCAGCTAGTTGAAGAACCATTCTCGTTTGTTTGAGCTCTACCCCTTTTAACTTTTTAAACATAGCCAGAGGCATCAGATTTATACTGGCTCCCAAATCGATCAAAGCTTTCCCAACCTCTAGCTCTCCAATAGCACAATGAATAGTGAAACTCCTTGGATCGGGTGATTTAGGAGGTAATGACCGTTGAATGATAGCGCTGCAATTCCCTTCTACCTCAACTGTTTCTTTCTCGGCATATTTTCTCTTTTTCGTAATAATTTCTTTCAAAAACTTTGAATAAGATGGTATCTGCTGAATGATTATTTCCAATTTCTTGAAAATTTCCATGAAACGATCAAATTGTCTCTGTTTCTCTTTTCTTGAATATATTTTTGGATATGGTAGAGGTTTTTCATACTCCTTCTCTTTGAACTTCTCAGCTTCTTCTTTCTGTTTCTCGTTCCACAAATTTTTTTCTTTCTCTTCCTCTTTTTGATTCTTTTCTTCTTCTATACTTCCTTGTTTATCAACCTCTCTTTCTTTTACAATTCTTCCACTTCTAGTCACAATTTCGCAAGCTTCCCCCCTACCTTTCTCCACGCAGTCAACAGCACAAACGCTTTTCTTCAAAATTCTCTGGAAAATTTCTTCGGATTCTGTACTTCTCTGAATAGGGTTGAAATGAAGCATTTGTGGGGCCTTTGGAGTTTCTATAACTGTCTGTGATAACTCAACAAGTCTTTTTGTCACTTCCTCCAACTGCTGTGTCATCACGTCATTTTGAATCGTTGGAAGTTCCTGAATAGCATCAACATGCATATCATGTGCTTCTTCGTTGTCAGCCATAAGTTATATCAAATCATACGCTTCATCTTCAATCTTCCTACAAATACTGCCTCCAGCTGAGGCATCTAGCATCATTTTGGACTGAAGACACATGCCTCCAAGGAAAGCAAGCAAATATGAAGTCTTATCGAACCCATGGACTGGGGTCTTTCTTAACAGGCCTTTAAATCTATTCCATGCCCTTCCAAAAGTTTCTTCTCTTCCTTGTTTAAATGCAGAAATCTCCAGCCTTCCTTGACAGATCCTTGCAGGAGGAAAGAATTTAGAAACAAATTGATGTACCACAGCTTCCCAAGTCCTGAAAGTTCCTTCGAGGAAAGAATGCAACCAACCCTTTGTGTTTCCTCCAAGAGAGAAAGGAAACAAACTGAGTCTAACGCTGTCATCCGACACTCCAATTATCTTCATAGTATTACAAATCTCACCAAAGATGGTCAAATGCTTATAAGGATTCTCACTCGACAATCCATAAAATTGATTATTCTGGACCAATTGGATGAGCGCCAGACTCATCACCATGCTGGTTGTGTTATCAGCTAGAACCGCAATGTTGTTGAAGTTCAAGGGGCCTACTACGTTTGCTGCGTCCCCAGTGTACGTCTAGGAGGAGGTTGGTTAGCCATCTTCTCAAAATCTGAAACAGGAATCTCAAGCGAAGACTGCGAAATTGCTTCGGGTAAGCCTTCTAACAGAGGTTGCTGGTTTTTCCTGCTTCTAGTATGTATTGTTTCCTGCATACACAAGGAACACACCCTAAAAGCACTTTTACTGAAAAATAAAATAAAACACAATTAAACAAAAATAAAACAAAAATAATTACAGCCAAGTCAAATTCAATCAATTCACACTACTAGAAAAATAAACCTCGAGTCCCTGGCAACGGCGCCAAAAACTTGTTGACGGATTGGCAAGCGTACCAAATCGTTCAAGTAATATAATTGGTAAAACCCAATATCGTTCTTCCCAAGAGACTCAAAAGGCTTTCTCGTTCATGTGAATTAAAATAATAAGACTTGAAAATAAAAATAATTAATTTGATTTGAGAACAAAAAATATTAACATGCAAAAAAGATTGATTCAAATGACAAGAAGAAAACAATGGATGAATGAAGTTGTTGGGGGTTTACAATTTCATCATTTTCCGCTCTCTCTTATCTACTCCTCTTGAATTATTAGTTTGATTAATTAATTATTAGTAAAGGGCGTAATTAGGTCTAAAATGACATAAAAATAACTGTTTTTCAACCTTCATCAATAAGTCAAATAATACAACAACCAATAATTGTTTCAAATACGATAACAACCACAAAAATACTTTGTTGCACCACGCAACACAATAATCAAAAGTATAAGATTGAACCAATTAAACAATAATCAACAAAAATAAACTACATCAATAATACAGTAAACAACAAACAGAAATTGTACACTAATGCAATAAATAACAACTTGAAACTACACAACTAACACAATAAATAGTAAACAAAACTGCACCAATAATATAGTACAACAACATAAACAAAACTCTGCTACAACTAAACCAACAATGAAAACAACTCGCTGAACATAAAAGAAGCTAGGTCAAGTTCAGACACAACTCGACCTACAACAAAAACAACACGGTGAATGATGAAAACAACTAGGCCAAGTTCAGACACAACTCAGCCAACAACAAAAACAACTTCACTAACAAGGAAAACAACTCAACCAAGCTTTTGGTCCAAAGTCTAACACAACTCGACCCAATCTAACATAGCTCAATCCAATCTAATATAAATTGGTCCAATCTAACACAACTCAATCCAGAGTCTAACATCTCGGTCAATGCCTAATTGAGCTCGGTCAAAGTATGGAACACCTCAACTAAGTTCTTCTACAATTCCAAAATGCAAATTCTATAAAATTAAGGCTATCCATTAGTATCTCAAGGTTCTTGCACCAAAAATTATTCACTCACGATTCCAACATATAAAATAATGTACTTTATCAAATTAAACTTTAAAACCTTGATTTCCTTCAACTAAAAACGCATCTAATCCATAATAATCACCAATTAACAAAGTAAAATTATTTACTCTAAAATCAATAACATATATATTTCACACTAACTTAAAATTTGAACTAAAATCATAAACAAAATACTTTATCCTACCAAAATCTTAATTTTTTTTCCTATCATCACATCATAAGACATTTATCAAAGTTCTTTTCATAAGAGTTTCCAACACCATTTCACCAAAATCCCATAAACAAATCTAAACACCAAAAAGGAGCATTTTCTTCTCCGATTAAAACACTAAAACATTGTATCAAATAATCCAGTACTTCTCTACCACTGCAATTCTATATGTATACCTTATACTCCAAAAATGATACCACAATCATTCTAAACCATCAATTAACATATTATCTACCAAAACAACCTGATATTAACTAATGATTATCAAAAGGTAATCACCAAAAAATTATAGATTTCTAAAAATGAATCTTCCACAAATCCTTTTCAAATATGTATATATCCATATCATAGAAAAATTTCCTTTTAGCATAAATATCAATATGTCTAATTCTTCTATCTCAAAGCCATTACATGTTCCCAAAAACCTTAATAAATAACTCAATAGTTACTTCAAATGAAGATATATAATAATACATAGGCAAGCATCATTGAATGTTATAAACTCCATCATGTTAGAAAAATCATGAAGCGTAGAAGTTTTGATGATGCCCAAATAAAGTCTTAAGTGCTCACTTTGCAAGAAGACCTTCATGAATACTTGGTTTATATGTTAAACTTTGGTAATGAGTATTTTGTGTATATATGTTGTTGATTCCATGTAAGTTATGCCTTAAAATTTGTTTTGGAGTAAAAAAGCTCTGCAATAATTAATTAACTAATTAAGATAATCAATTATCACAGAGAGGTTTTTAAAGGTTGCTAAAAACTCAATTTTGGCTTTGGAATAATTGATTTCTAGAGTGTGATAATCGATTATCCATAACCGATTATGACTTACCATAATCAATTATCATAGCTAGCCGTTGGAATTTTTAAGCATGTTTTTGCCGTTGTGCCTTCATTAAATGAATAATCAATTACCATAAGTTGATAATCGTTTATCATGTGAGAAAACGTTGACAATGGATTTTTGAAGGTGTCCTTGTATGAGGTCTTTGTAAAGATGTTTTAGACTCCTATTCTAACGTCTATTTGTTTAAACTGTGAAAAGTGTGATCTAGGGTTTGTGTATCTCTTGTACTTTGGCTTTGAGAACTTGGTGTTGGCAAAAGCAAGAACTTTCACTGAGAATGTCATTAAGTGTTGTTGTTGTTATTGTTGAGTAAAGCATGTCATCCTTTGTGAAGATTCAAAGGAAGAGTTCATCCTTTATGAAGAATTCAGAGGAGGTGTTATCCCTTGGGGCCTTCAGGGGAAGTAAGTTTCATATCTTGTGGTAACAAGAGAGGTGTTTTCTAAACCCTTAAAACTTGATTTTCTATGTGATTGTAATAGTTTATTGGTTTTGTGATAGTGGATAGTTAATCTCTGTTTGGGATTAGCAACTAGACTTAGGATCCTTGTGATATGATCCAGTATAAAAATCTATGGAATTTTTTCGCTTCCCTTACTCTTTATTATTATTTTAATTATTCGCTAAAGAAGTTAAAATTAAGAGAAAATTATTAAAGGTGCACAGTTGCCATAAGAAACCAATTCACCCCCACCCCTCTTAGTTTATTGTTCGTGCTAAAAATTTTGTTGCACTACTTTGACACATCAAACATGTATTCATAATAATTTCTCCATGAATTAAATATTCACATTACCCAATAACAACATGAGCATAGAAAAAAATAAGATGAGACTGAGTTAGCTCCCTTTACGTTATTTTTTTTTTCAAAAGAGATATTTTCTAGCTTGAGTCTTGTTTCTTTTTCTCTCCACAAACCTTCTTTGTTAATTCAATCACACACAAAAGCTTCTTCGTCAATGTCCAATGGTCATATATTAAGAAAGTCCATATAAAGAAGCTTAACTAAAAAGTAGAACTTGAAGCAGGAGAGAGAAGAGGTCAAAAACAAAAGAGAGAAAATAAGGGAGAAAAAAGAAGAAGAGTATGTTCAAGAAAGATCATCATATATCAGTTCTACTTTACATCGTCTGATGCTCTTCAACCCAAGGGAAATGATGAAAGCAAGCTCAAGCAAGAGAAAGTGTGAAGACAAAGTTATCATCATATAGCCTTCAACTTTATCTTCAAGCCTACAAGTCTTATGCTTCCAAAATGAAAAGAAAAGAAGAAGAAAAGAGAAGAAGAAAAACAAAGAAAAGAAAGAAGAAAAGAGAACATGTTTTGGGACAATAAAAGATCAATTTGAAGCAAATACCCATGTTGGATGCCTTTGGAAGCGCACAAGAGCCTGAATTTTAGAATGCTGTCAAAACTGTCATGCCCAGGCACCCCTTGGGTGCCCTTCTGTGTGCTGCAGCCAAATTTCCACGCCGAGCGCCCCAAAAAGGCGCCCAACGCCCTATGGTTCGCTGTTGGTGCTTAATTATAGCGCCCGGGCACCCTTAGGGGGTGCTGAGCGCCCTTTTTCTGCAGATTTCACGCTTGTGCGCCCTTTGCTTCGCTATTTTGCCCAGAATTTGGCGCCCGGGCGCCGCAGAAGGGGCGTTGGGCGCGACTTTACGCTGATGTGTCAAAATGGGTTATTTAAACATGGGTCTCGCGATTTTTGGGGCATTCTTCTCCTCCTACACTTCATTCTTCACCTAGAGAGATTGGGAGAGGCCCTTGGAGGCTATTTGGGGTGTTGGGAAGCTCTCCCACTCCTGCTTGGGTCTTCAAGCTTCATCAATGGTGATTTTGCCCCTTTTCGGTTGAGGAAGAAGATGGGTCACAAATTGGAGATGGAGATGCGAAGGGGAGGCGCAAATGGAGCATGGAGCAGCTGCCAAGAACCTTGGGAAAGGCTTTGCATCTTCTCTTTGGTTCCAATTTCTTCCCTATCTCTTCAATTTTGTAGAACCCTAAGTTCTCCACCATGGAGGGCTTTTCCTATTTGTTGAGATTAGTTGGAAAACATGGAATTCTTATGTATTTTGTGATGTTAATGATATATGCTTTTCCAATTCATGTTAGTATTTGATTTCTATGCTTAATGCTTGTTGTGGCTTGATCACCCATGGCATGAATTNTGGTTCTTGANGTANTGAGAAATATGATTGAACCTAGAATTGAAANTGAAGACTTATTGGATGAAATTGAGATGTTTGTGAATGCATGAGAATGAAATGGATGAATTCTAGTCTTGACAAATTGTAAATACACTATGTTAAATTCCTTGCACACCAACTGTTTGATAAAATACCAAAAAGAGTTTCTTGTGCTGTTTTCTTGCACTTTGATGTCTAATTGAGTTATAGAAGGAAGAATTGTCATGTGTTGCACAAGCCCCTTGGGAGAGAACGATATTTATCACTTGCTATGTTGCTACCGGTGTATTTGCCGTTGGTTTTGCAGCCAACAAATACAAGAGAGAAAGAACTTCATATGCTTATATCGTTTATTACTCTTCAACATAAGAGAAAGAACCTCATGAGTTCACAAATTGTGTTATATTATATTAGGGTTTGATTACAATTGGTTGACAATACTTGGGTATCAGGAATGGTCATAATACTCAACAACTAGGAGTGGGTAAACTCGGACTAGTCGTGTTGACTAGGAGAACCAAGAGTGGTTTATAATGCTTGGACTAGTCAAGATTGACTAGGGGACTAGGAGTGGTCATAATACTCAACAACAAGAAGTTGGTAAACTCGGACTAGTCGTGTTGACTAGGGGAACCAAGAGTGGTAATAATACTTGTAACTAGGAGTAGGTTAAACTTGTTGTAATCTTTGATAAGATTAGTGGGTTAAACCCATTAGACGACTTTTGTAAAAAGTTTTAGAAAACACTATTCACCCTCTATCTCTATCTCTCTCTCTCCCCCTCCCCTTAGTGTTTACTAGTGTGTTTTATTTTCTATTAGATCTAACCTCAAGGGTTAGTTCTTAACAAAACTTGAGGAAATGATCTTGATCACAAAAGTAAACATAGGGCACAACTTCCAATTTATTTCTATTCCAAAATTGAAAAAGTTTTATTCTTCAAAAGCAATGAATGATCGTAATATGGGACATTGTGAAAAATGAAAATCCCCTTTCAAAATGGTTGTGTGTGTACCTGGTCAATTTTCTTGTTTTACCAAACTATGATTATAATGTTTACTTTACAAGGCACAAACATGATCTACTGATGAATAATCAATATAATTGTTGATAAATTGTTATGGTTGAAAATGCCTCACATAATAAAGCAACAAGCATAAGCATGACAAGCACAAGGTTAGAGCTAAGTAATGTCTTCTTACAAGCACTAACATCTAAAGCTTTACAAAAGAGTCTAATCAGGAATATGAAATACATAAAGGAGAATAGAAAATCCAGTCACTCATATTGATGATGAAGAAAGATCATCTACTGACATTGAGACGTTTGAAGAAGACACATGAAGGAAAGAAACAACTCAAAGCTACAACGTCAAAGAGAGTAAAATTCTTAACTCTTAAATTAATGATTCTCTATTGCATCTAATATGTAATTTGATGGTGCCTAAATGTTTAAAGTCTAAGACATATTGTCTAAAGACTAATCATATGACATAGTCCAAGACAAATAGTCTAAGGGACTTTGCATACATGCATAATATGATTTAGCATAAATGAATTGGCCCAACAAAAACCTTTCAATGAAATTGAAAAGGTGTCAGAATGGGAAAAGTTGCACAAAACATTAAATATGTCATGATTGTCCTCAATCTTTAACGATTGTCATTCCAAGAAATACCCATTACCCCCATACACTTAATAGCCAAAATCTCAAACATTTTCATGCTCCCTAAGAAATATCAAACACTCCCTACAACAATCCCTCAAAAACCCTAATCTACCTAGAACACTCTCTTCCAAAGAAAACCCTTCATCCCACCATGGCCACTATACAAGATGCTGAAATTTCCTTCAATGAATTATATAAGGATGCAACAAATGTCTAAATCATTCATGCCATTGAAGAGAAACCCATAAGACTCCATCTTGAACACTGGATGGATCTTGAAGATCTTGAATATTGGCATGATTGTTCTTGATTACTTCTGTTTTGAGTAGTTTAGATGGTTATTTTCTTTTCATGCATTCCAAATGTCTTTATTCTTTTAAACAGATTTTAGTTTAGATTTTTATTTTTCCTTTTTAGTTTCATTCATTTTAATTGTCCCCACCTAGTTTAATAGTAGATAATTAGTAAATAAATACAAGACTTAACCCTACACTTTAATCTATATTAGCTGAGTCCTAGGATTGATATTCTGGTTGCCCTATGCTACATTAGTGGGGATTGAAAAGGCAGTTTAACAAATGGTGTCGTTGCCGGGGACTCGGCGAATTGAGTTTTAGAGTGTTAGGTTAATCTTGTTTAGGTTTGTTTTCTTGATTGAATTTCTGTTTCATGTGCATATTTGTTTCTTTTAAGTTTAGAATCTATTTCTTCTTTTTGCATTTTTTTTATATTAGGATCTGTTCTGCAGAGTAGAAATTATGACTATAGCTTGTATAGATTTACCTTTCTTTCAATTCTTTTGTTGAATTCTGTGATAGAGGCCTTATTGGTCTGATTGGTTTTAACCTGGTGAGAAATTGCTAAGCATGGATCACTTCTGCAAATGGTAATTTCTCTTTACCTTATAATGCTCAACCAACATAATTTAACTTGTTCTGTGAGCCTTTTAGTGAGTATCCTTTGCAACAACCACCTCCCTGTTTTCAACCTTATTATGAGCAACCACCCTGGCCTATGCAACAAGAGCTGTCTCATTGGGACCAATATGCTGAACCTGAGCAGGAGAATTATCAGTAGTTGCAGCCATGGCAGGACTAACTCTGTGACTAATTGTAGCAGGGAAATCCAACATCTGAACTTCAAGGGATGACCAATCAAGTGGCTTAGTTGGTAGCTGTTGTCCACAAGTTGACAGGGAGATCTGAAGAGGAAGATGGCACACCTGCTGCCATTGAGTTTCAAGGTTTTGAGAGTCAAATCACTTCAGCCTTGACAGCCTCAATTTGGTGAACCAGAGCAGCAAGATGCATATTCTCCAGACTGTATGGCACACATGTGGAGGGTGGCAGCACAATTGGCAAGGGAATCAAATGAAGCACAAGCAACAATTGATGATTTGAAGCAACTTTCAGAAGCACCACAAAAGTTTGATATACAGAATGTTGATTTAGATTCTAACTATTCTAATGAGTTTCATTATGTTCATAATTTTAGTTGCACTATTTCTCCAACACTTGATTTAAAATTTGACTTTCATGGTGTTAATATTGATAGTGTTGATTTGAAAGAAATTGTGTATTCTGGATGTGATGTTACATTAGAGTTTAATGTGCTTGAATCAAATTCTAATTTTAATAGTGAACCTGCAGAGCATATTGAGTTCGTAACTGATAGTTCACTTATTAATATTGGTTTTGATGTTAATGCACAGGCTGACAGTGTGTTTGGTGATCTTGCAACAAAACAAAAGGATGTAGACCCTGAAAGCAAGAGTGCAGTTCTTGTTAATGAAGTAGAGTGCAAGTTGGCTAAGAATGAATATGATGAAGTGGTTAGTGAGCAAATAATGCAAGTATATTCTGAACTTGATCACCCAGTGGACTGCCCTGAGGTTCAAATTTGTAAGAATGCTTTTGAGTTTCTACACAATGATTCTGAAAAGTCTATGATTGAAACTGATATAGTTTTGAATGATCATGCAAACTTAATTCAGTTTTAGCCACTAAACCCATTGGTATAAATGCTGCTATTTTTAATTCAAATGTGGATGATTGCCTTGATGAAATTCTGAATGATAGTATCCTTAAATTGAATTTTGATTCTGCTGATGATGCATATGTCAGTATTGAACTTGATATAGAAACTGTGCAATCTGAGAACTCTATAGAGTCAGGACTAGATTTTGATCTAACATAATTTTCTGAGAATTTCAAATGTGATTATGAATCTGGTTCTTGCTCCATTTGCACTGAAATAAATTCTATGATACAATCAGATTCCAAAGTCCTGACAGATGCTACTAACTGTGAACTTGATCTTTGTGCAAAATTCAAGAAAGCCAGGAATGCTGAAAACATTAAGGCAGTTGTTTGGGAGGAGGAAAGTGTAAAAAGGCTTAGAAAGATCTCTAGCCTAGTGCCACACACACAACAGCTGCCAGTGGAAGGAGAGATGTTGCTGTAGCAAAGAGTTGGAAAGGAGGAAGGTAAGGAAGCCATGAAAACAATGATGGAAACTCTGCACAGAGGAGCTGAGCACAATGGAGAAAATCCAATAAGCTCTTTCTTTTCCCTTCTTCTCATTTGTAGATATAGGTTTTTTGTGTTAATTAGTATAATAATAGGTAGTATCATAAATAATAGGATAGAAAATATGTTATTCTATATAAAAATTAAAAAGATCAATTTTGACTTGGGCCTATTTGAATAAATTTTCTTTTCATTGTAGCTTCATAGTTTTAGTTTTCTTTTTCTAGCTTTATTCTTGTATATGTTGTGTTCTTTTGAGTTTAGTTTTCTTGCTCTTGTTATATACATTGTCTTGTTCAATTTTAATACTTTTAAATTCAGTTTTGCATAATTGTGTCCTGATTGATCTGTAAATATGTTTGTGCTGTTTAAAAACCTTACCCACTTACACATTAAGGGCAATGTGCCTCTTAAGTGTGGGGGTGGGAATGTATAGGTTTAAATTATTTTGTTTTGATGCAAATAACCCTGTTTAGCATTAGTTTTAGTAATAAAATAGAGGTGATTTTTTTTTCTGAACTGTTTTCTCTTTATTTTCAGGTTTGGTTTGGTTTATAAATACCTAGTGTAGTTTAATATTCTTGTTCTAATATGTTTTAGCTTTTGTATATAAGAATTAGTTAGGATTAACTTTGATTGCAGGTTTCTTTGATCTCTTTCTTTTCTGTTTTCCTGTTTTAGATTCTTAATATGATTTTAGTTTTCAGGTTCTAGCTTTTATTTCTTATATTCTTTTCAGCTTATAAATAGAAATTTAATTTAGATTCCCTGCTTTAAGATTCTTTTCATTACTTAGGTTCTGTTTTTAGACTTTAGTTAGAACTTCCTTTAGGTTTTTCTTGTTTTAGTTTCTTCTTTCTTATACAATTATGTTTTGCTTAGTTTAGATTTTCTTTAAGTTCATTGTTTTAGTTCAATTTTGACTTGGGCCCATTTCTTTCTTTCTTTTTGCTAATTTACTTAGTTTTAGTTTGGGTAGATTTTGTTGAGCACTAGTGTAGAAAGAACTTTAGACGTCGGTTATTTTGGGCTTTTAATGTCAGATACAGAACCGACGTCTATGTGGGTGACGTTAATCAGAAGTCAGACTGGACATACCTGACGTCTAGAGCGACGTCAGACACCTGTACAACTGACATCTATATAGACGTCATATGTGAGTGCAACAGACGTCTATATAGACGTCGAATGTTAGATATATCCGACATCTATAGGCACTGGACGTTCTGTCCATTATAACTCATCAGATGTCTGTTTGTGCACTGATTGACGTCTATAGACGTCGGGTATTGCACTAACAGACGTCTACTAGGTAAATTTTTTTAAAAAATAAATTTATTTTTACAATAAAACCACACCTGAAAAAGATGAGGTGAAAAGTAAAAGAGAGAAAATAAAATAGAAAAGGAGGAAGAGTATGCTCAAGAACGACCATCATTTATCAATTCTACTTTATCTTTTCCGATGCTCTTCACCCCAAGAGAAGTGATGAAAGCAAGCTCAAGCAAGAGAAAGTGTGAAGAGAAAGCTATCATCACATCTAGCCTTCTACTTTATCTCAAGCCTACAACATCTGATGCTTCCATAATGAAAGGAAGAGAAGAAGAAAGCAAAAGAAGAAAAGAAAGAAGAAAAGAGAAGAGGAAATGAGAAAAATAAAGGAAAGAAGAATATAAAAGAAGAAAATAGAAGATGGAAGAGAAGAGAAAAAAACTATTATTGAATATCTATTCTAAATTTTATCACTGAGTTTATAATGCCTAATGCTCATTAGAAAGATGAGAAGAGAAAAAAAAATAGGGAAAGAACTTCATTAACTTTTGTCGTTTATTGATCTTCAACATAAGATACAAAACCTCATGAGTTCACAAAGTGTGTTATATATATTTTATTAATCCTCTCCATGAGAGCTTATTCAATTTATAATTTTAATTAAACACTAATTATGTTTGTACTGAAACATTCATATTAAACAATATGTACTAGTCAGGTTAGACTACAAAACTAGGAGTGGTTTACAATACTTGGTACTAGGAGTGGTCATAATACTCAACAACTAGGAGTGGGTAAGCTTGGACTAGTCATGTTGGCTAGGGAAACCAAGAGTAGTTTATAATACTCAGACTAGTCAGGATTGACTAAGGGACCAGGAATGGTAATAATACTTGTAACCAAGAGTGGGTTAAACTTGTTATAATCTTTGTTAAGATTAGTAGAATCTCTTAATAGTTTCTAATAAAGAACTAGATGTAGATCAGGTTGAGTAAACCCGTATAAAATCCATTATTTATTTCCTTTGTTCTTCAAAAGCTTTTATAAAGCCTTTTCTTAACATTATTGTGTGAACATATTCTTGATTGTTAATCTTTTGAAAACCTATCAGACGAATTTTGCAAAAAGTTTTGGAAAACACTATTCATCACATCCTCCCTCTAGTGTTTACTTGTGTATTTCAGTTGTGAGAACATTCCCTTGGGATATAATCCTATAAAGACCTTCATTCTTTTAGAAGGTGGAAAACTCAAAAGTTGAGGTGCCACTAGCAAACCTACAAAATACAACACAAATACTAGTCAAGATTTTATTTAAGTCAAAAAATAAACTTTGTAAAAGAAGGAGGGTAAATAAACTTCCATTCTAATAATGTTTACTTTCCTTAAGCATTTTCCTCCATCTTTGGTAGGGGTTAAGGGTTCATGAGTCCTTATCCACCTTTATAAGTTTCTCTACAAATTCAATCTACCTTGCTTGATTATTCCTTGCTCATTTTAACCTTTGTATTGACCTTTATTTCAATACCCCTTCACGATAATATGTATCTCAATTTCCTTTTCCTCTTGTCCTCTAATGTTGACCAAAGAAGAAGCTAATGGACATTTTTATTCAAGAAAGCTAATTTTGATAATGATACCAAGTGTAGAGATGAAGTAGAAATTAAAGATAAATTGGAAGACTTGTATTTTGTCTTTTTATCTAAATTGCCTATGTAATATGTTTTAGTTCTTGTTAAAGTATCTTAAGTTTATCTTAGTATGCAACAACAAAGAAGCACTTAGTCATTTAAAGGAAAAACCTATTTTCTAAACTAGAGATCAATAATCTATTACAATATTAATTATGACTTATGATAATTAATTATCATTATACTGCAATTAGTTATTTACGAAACACAAATTTATAGTGAAACATAATTTCAAAAGCAATGCGGCTATAATATTGCTTGCAATAATCAATTATTGATGGTAGTTGTGATCTAACTTTTGATCTCTTAAACCTAATTTCGAAATTGTTTTAAAAAATAAAGTAGGAGCTCACCTTGAAAAAAAACAAGAGTTAGAGAAGTCAGTAGAACTTAAGAACTCTCTATGAAAGGTTTGGAAAAATCTAGAGTGGGTAGAGCGATAACCTTGAGTGATTGAATGTTCCTACTGTTGTGAGGAAAAGTTATTCATCCTTTGTGTGATTCAAAGGATGTGTTCATCCCTTGTGGATTCAAGAAAGGTGTCTTTCATCTCTTGTGACTTCAAGAAATGTGCTTTCTTTCCTAAATTGTCTTATTGTGCTTGTAATCTTAGTTTATTTTAGTGATTAGTTAATCCCTTTTTTAAAAGTGATTAACTAGACATATGATCTTTTTTCTGAACTAATATAAAAATACCTTGTGCAATTTTCTCTTTCCTTATTTTAATTATATGTTGATTATATTAAAGGAATTGACCTTTTGTTCATTGAAAGTTTAAAAAGGGGATTTTTGTAGAGGCATAATTTTTATTAAAAAACTAATTCACCCCCCTCTTGGTTTTTGTCCAAACGTGATTATTTCACAATGCAATTCTAATAATTGATATCAAAGCTTACTTTCATAGTTATTCAAATTTTTTGAAAATGGTTGGACAAAGCCAAAACTTTGCTAAGGGTGCTTTAATTAACAGGCCCCCTTTGCTTGTTGGGGAAAATTGTCCTTCTTGGTAAGTAAGAATGCAAATATTTTTAGAGTCTGTTGATAAAGATGTTTGAGATGCAATTTTAAACGGTCCGTTTTTACCTATTGTTATTATTGCTAATGTGCATAAAGCTAAGCCTTTTTTTGCAATGGACTGTAGATGAAAATAGAAGGGCTCAATATGATGTTAAAGCTAGAAACCTAATTTCATCTACTTCATCTCTTGACGAGTTTTACAGGATCTTTGTGCGTAAGAGTGTTGAAGAAATATGGGACATTTTAAGAGTAACTCATGAAGGCATAAATGATATTAAATATGTAAGAAAAATTTCACTTATTCAAGAATATGAAATGTTTCGAATGCAACAAGGCAAAACCATTTATGCCATGCAGAAAATTTTCACACATTTTGTCAATCATTTGTCCAGTTTAGGTAAAAATTTTGATACTGATGAATTAAATATTAAAATTCTAAAATATTTGAACATGAACATGGCAGCCAAAGGTCACAACTATCATGGAGTCACAAAACCTTGCACCCATGTTTATGACGAATCTTTTTGGTAAATTAAGAGAGCATGAGCTTCAACATGGAAGGTTGAATGAAAAAAATAATCAAGGAAGAAAAAAAATTATTGCTTTTAAATATGAGGTCGTCAAAAGCAAAAAGCCCTAAAGTAGATGATGACTCTGACAATGATAATGAGTATCATGATAAAAAAAGTTCATCAAGTTCATGAAGGCCAAAGATAAGATATAGTTCAAAGTAAGCATAAGAGGATAGTCAAGGATCCTCCTCAAATTTTCAGTGCATGGGTGCGTAGAATCGGCACACATCAAGACAAACTGTCCAAATGCTTAAAAGAGTGAACATAAGAAAGGAAAAAGGTTTTTTTAAGAAAAAGGCTTATATCACTTGGGAAGATAATGATTCATGCTCTTCATACTCAAGTGACTCATATGAAGAAATGAATCATTGCTTAATGGTCGACGATGATTCTTCTAGAAGCAACGTAAGTGTTTGCGGTGATAATGATAATTTTGATAAGTTGTACAATGCTTCTCAAGAATTATTTTTGTGAATCAAAAAACATGTTTTCTGCATGTAATATAAAATATTAATATAAAGCCTTGTAAAAGAATTTTGAAAAATCGTTAGAAGAAGTAGAAACTTTAAATAGCAAGATTTCAATTTTAGAGGAAAGTAGAAATGTACATATTGAGTGTGAATCCATTAAAAGTCATATTTTTTACGTTGACATTCTTGAAAATTTACTTGAGCATATGACTGAAAATAAATATTTTGAAAAGCCAATGCTTAAGAAAAAGACTTTTAATAAAAACAAGCAAGTTCCTAAGAACAAAAATAAAAATAAAAGAATTTGTAGGGTATGGGTAGGGAAAGGAATAACTCATATTAGGAACTTAAATATGTTACATGTTTTTATTGCAAGAAAAAGGGTTATACTTCAAACAAATATAACATTAAATATTATGGTGTTCAAAATGGAGAGTATGCATGGATGCCTAAGTGATTTTTGTTTTTCTTTAACCCTAAGGACCCAAACAAGTTAGGGACCTAAAAAGCTTGATCTCTTTATTTTTTGTGGGAAACTTCATAATGTAGAAATTTTGTGTGGTATCTTGATAGTGGTTGTTTAAGACATATAATTGGAGATAAGAAGAATTTTGTAAATTTCAAAAGAAAGGAACAATGTTATATTAACAAAGGCAAGATCCTTGGAACTAGTGATATTGATGGGGTAGAAACCTTGGAGATCAAGGATGTGCTAATTGTTGAAGGATTGAAGCATAATTTAGTAAGAATTAGTCAAATATGTGACAAAGGACTCAAGATGATCTTTGAAAGTTACTATTGCATCATCCATTACAAGGATTCAAAGGAAGTTTCTACAAAAGGTAAAAGGTATAATAATATATGTTTAATTTATCTTGATCATGCATCAACTAGGAATATAACATGTTTAGTTTTTACAGAGAAAAATCCATGGTTATGACATAAAAGAGCTCCTCGTATTCATATGCAACATTTGAATAAATTAATATATAAGGACTTAGTAATTGGATTGTCAAAAATGAATTTTGAAAAAGACAAACTTTGTGTAGCATGCCAAAAGGGTAAATAAGTGAAATAATCTTTTCATTCTAAAAGTATTGTTTCTACATCAAAACCCTTAGAACTTTTGCACATGAGTTTATTTAGTTCATCTAGGACAAAAACTTTTGGTGGCAATTACTATGCTCTTGTAATTGTTGATGAGTATTCAAGGTATACATGGACATTCTTTCTTACATTTAAAAATGAGGCATTCAAAATTTTTAAGAAATTTTCCAAATTGATTCAAAATGAAAAAGAATTGAAAATTAAAGTTTTTATAAGTAATCATGGATGTGAGTTTCAAAATGAATCTTTTGAAAAATTTTGTGAAGAACATGACACTTCTCATAATTTTTCTACACTTAGAGCTCCTCGACAAAATGGAGTTATAGAAAGGAAAAATAGATCTCTAGAGGAACTTAATAGAACTATGTTAAATGAATACAATGTTCCTAAATATTTTTGGGTTGATGTTGAGTATTCCTTGTTATGCCTTGAATAAAATGTTCATAAGCCAATCCTAAAAATTACTCCTTATGAAAATGTTAAAGGTAGAAAGCCAATGTTGTACATTTAAATTTTTTTGGATATAGATGTTTCGTTTTGAATAATGACAAAGAAAATTTAGGAAAATTTGATTATAAGGTTAATGAATCTATATTGTTAGGCTATTCCCTTACTAGTAAAGCATATAATGTTTTTAATAAGAGAACCTTACATGTAGAAGAGTCTATGCGTATTATCTTTGACGAAATTATAGACCTTGAGAAGTTCCTAAAACTGATGAAGATTTCTTAAATGAGGCTGTTGAAGAAATGTAGCTAAATGAAAATCCTCCATTTCAAAATGGAGATCTTTCATTGAGACGGAAATCCCCTAGAGGATTGTCTTTGGACAACATAATTAGAGACATTTTAAAAAGAGTCACAACAAGGAAGAACATGAATAATTTCTACATCAAGGTGGCTTTCTTGTCTCAAATTGAGCAAAGAATATGAAGGAAGCATTACAAGATGATTATTTGTGTATTGCAATGCAGGAATTAAATAAATTTAAGAGGAATGAAGTTTGGGATTTAAATCCTAGAGAAAAGTCACACCAAGTCATTGGAACTAAATGGATGTTTAAGAACAAGCTGGATAAGAATAGAAATATCTCCAAGAACAAAGGTAGACTTGTTACAAAAAGGTTACTTCAAGAAGAGGGTATAAACTACGAAACTATATATGATGATACATATGCTCTAGTAGCAAGGTTAGAGGCTATTTGATTATTGCTTTCTTATGCATCTATTATGAATTTTAAATTGTATCAAATGTATGTTAAAATTACTTTTCTAAATGGTTTTATTAAAGAAGATGTGTATGTAGAACAACCCCCTGGGTTTGAGGATTATAAGTTTCCATATCATATATTTAAGTTAAAGAAAACACTATATGGTTTAAAAAAAGCTCCTTAATCTTGGTATGAAAGAGTTAGTAAATTTTTACTAGAAAATGTTTTTTCTAGATGAAAATTTTATTTAACTCTTTTCATCAAGAAAGTAAGAGAACACATTTTTCTAGTTCAAGTATACGCATAATTTTTGGATCAATTGACATCTTTCTTTACAAAGGATTTACAAGTATTATGTAGAGGGAGTTTGAAATGTCAATGATGGGAGAATTGACATTCTTTCTTGGATAGAAAATAAAGAAAATGGAAGGAGGAACCTTCATATCACAATCCAAATAATACAAGGAAATTTTGAAGAAATTTAGAATGGATATATCTAGGGAAGCTTTAACTCCTAAGGAAACAACATGCTATCTGGACAGATGAGTCATGTAAGGATGTAAGCCAAACTATTTTTAGAGGAATGATAGGGTGTCCTTATTATATCTCATTGCTAGTATACCATATATTATGCAAAGTGTGTGTTCTTGTGTTAGGTACCAATCTAGTTCTAGAGAATCCCATTTAATAGTAGTTAAAAGAATTTTAGAATATCATAAGGGAATTGTTACATATGGATTATGATACCCCTTAAATGCTTCACCTTTCGACTCTGATTATGGTGGATGTAAAATTGATAGAAAAAGTATTAGTGGTATATGCCATTTACTAGGATGTTCTTTAGTGTCTTGGCATTCTAAGAAGCAGACTTGTGTAACTCTATCAACAACAAAGGATGAATGTATTGTTGCTAGAAACTATTATGCTCAAATCCTATGCATGAAGCAAAAATTAGAAGACTTTGGCTTATTCCTTTGTCATATCCCATTAAAATATGATAGTACAAGTGCAATCAATGTCACTAAAAATCTAATTATTCATTCAATAACTAAGAACATTGAGATTATATTAGGCACCATTTTATAAGACACCATATGGTGACTTGTGTTGAGATTGTTGACAACACAAACTCTATATCAAACTAGTTTTTTATGATGACAACACAATGCTTAATAACAGTACACATGTTGCTGCATTACATGTTCGTATTCTAAATAAACTGTTATATCTGCTGAACATGTTTTGATGTACTATGATGTATGTTCCTATGATTGATTGTGTGATATATTTGTGGAACATGCTTGTATGAATATGTGGAATATGAATTGATTGATTGAAAACATTTTATTTCACATTTCTAGAAGTAAAAGATCACAAGCACCTTTATGAACTTATATTTGTTGAGACAAAGTTCTAGTCCAGTCGAATACGCCTATAATGGATTCGACTATGCTAAAATCTTTGTACATATTATATGAACCTGTGCTATGTGAGATTTTGAGTTGAAAAGAATTTCAAAGTGTTTTACATCTATCAGTCAAGATTGTATATTGCATATTCGACTGTTTTACTGATTTGTTTGGAATTCTGTTATGCTCACATGCTCCAACGGCTATATTTTTCAAAAGTTAGTTAAGCATTGATGACTTAGTCAACTGTAATAAATGTGTGTTGAATTTTGTTGACTGAGAGCCTATATGTTGACTGTCTATTATAACTGTTTTAATACAGTTGACTGTATTAGTAGGCTATTCGACTGAGGAGCAATTTGTTTAACAGAAAACTATAAATAGATAGAACACGAGTTGTTCTGTGACTTTTGATGATCTGTCATTTTCATTTTCCTGTTTCAGATTGAATTCTCTGTTTTAACGGCTCCAAGAATTCTCCAAGAAGACGGTGGTGATCTTTCTTGAGAGAGATTCAAAGGGAGAAGTCAATTGTGCTGACTACTTGATCATAATCTGCACGAGGAAGGTGCTTCTTGATTGATCTTTAAAGGTTTGGCATCCTGTGAAGACTGCTGTGTTGATTGAAGGCTTGGCAACCTGTGAAGTATACTGTGATAGGCTTGGCATCCTGTGAAGAGTGATAGTTACACGTTGAGGATTGTTCGATGTGAGTTCAGATTGCAGAAGAGGGGATTCTTGCTGCAATTTTGGTTTTGTTGTGCAACTATATTTTGGTTTTGGGTTAGAGAGGAGATTTATATTTTTGCGTGGTGCTTCTATAAATTCCTTGTTGTAAAAACCGCAACCATTATAGTGCATTTGCTTCTTGGGTTGGAAGGACACTGGATGTAGGCATTAGTGGCCAAACCGGTATAAAAACCAGTGTTTGATTTTCTCTATCCCTGCACTCTTTATTTCCAGTCGACTTTGTTTGTTTAGCAGTCAACTGCGTTTTTCCGCTGCATTAAATTTTCATTACTTGCATTTCAAGAAAGATCAAAAAGCTTTGCATTTTATTATAAAGATTGCGAAAAGATTTTGTTTTTGAACAAACACCAATTCACCCCCTCTCCTCTTGGTGTAAAACGAAGCCTACCTGTTTTTCAACAACTTTGCTCCTTCACAAGTTCTTTTGGATTGAGCAACCAACCAAGAGAACTCATCTTATTTGGATTATAATAGTTGTTGTCTCGTGACTCTTAGGAATGAATAAAGAGGCAACAAAAGATGTGATGAAAAAAGGACGGTGAAGCGGTGTTCGGTGGGATTAATAGGAAATGAGATGAGGCTAAGTAAGAAGTTTTTCAGTGAAATGAAATAGGGAAGAAGATTCACGAATCTGGATCTAGAGATTCTAGTCTAGATTCTCTATCCAAGACGAACCAATCATTGATTGAAGCTCCTCCAAGCATGAATCATGAAAGAGTTATCCAAAACCAGGGATGCAATAGATAGAGAAAACAGGTGCAGTGAAATAGTGTATTGGAAGGTGTTTAATGGAGATTAGATTAAGGTAAGTGTGTGTATGATGCCTCAAAGCCTTCCTACTAAGGAAGGAAGCTAAAGGAAAGTAAGAGAATTTGAAAAGTGAGTGAATACATGGTATTGAATCTCTTATTTTTTTAGGTGAAGAGGAGTTTCTCTTCTGACTAAAATTCCCTCTAATTTTCAAATATTTCTAGCTAAAGAAGTCAGCTAGCCTATGCACATAACCCACATTGGCTCGCAAGGTCAACCAAGTGCAAATGAAAAATGCCACTCCGTAGGCATTGGGCACACTAGGTTTTGGGCTGGGTGCAATTTGATTTCATAAGTCAAATTCCTTCATAGTTTCAATCTGAAAAATAGGCATCCAATCTGGAAGTGAACCAGAAATTCTTTAATGCTTTGCTCTCTTGCTTCCTTTGTTCAAGGAGACTCTTGACCGGTTGGTCCATGATGTCCTAGTTTATTGAACCCTAAAAAAAGACAAGAATAGACAAGCATATTAGAAGAGAAAGAAGGATTAGTAGTTGATTTGCCATAAAAGTCAAGTGTTTTATAATCCTTCTTGTTCTTGAATCCTTTTGGACATGACCCTAGTTAAAGGTTTAGGGTTTAGGGTCCTCCATTAATCATGCTCAATGCACCGAAAATGACCTTCCCATCTTATATGGAATTCTCAACAATATTCCTCTTGCTTGGCCAAGGATGATCGTTAATATTATGATAAAGGCTAAGAACTTTTCCACTTATCATCTTCCTTATTCCTTGCTCATTTAAAAAATTTTCTATTACAAGTGTTGTAAAGGAAGTTCACTAAGGAATGCGCAAATTGAATTAAAATTAAAGCCAGCACCTTGAGCCATATGAAGCTTGATGAGTAAGGTGATTCTTGCATTGCTCCAGATGAAGCTTTTCTTGAAGATAATGGTGACCATGAAGATCAAGAAATGCATCAAACTGTTGTTGCTCTTTCCAAAGACACTTTTGTTCTTCTATCCTCTTTGGAAGTAAATATTGCAAACTTAAGTTATAAATTAGAAGAAATGAACACTCTTAAGGAAACTAGTCATTGGAAAGTGTGTACTTTAATTAGAAATCTAGACAATAGAGTTGTCTTGTGGGATGATATGATTGAGGACCACTTTAACAATGAGTGGTGATTACATGTGTGTTTTCATTTTAAAATTCAATAGAATTCATTCCTATGTTTATTTCTCTAGCTTTACAAGTTTTTTGATATTTTATTTAGAAGGAGTACATATTTTTAGGGGGAGCCACGCTTTTTATTATGATAGAAATATTGGAGAAAAAGTTTAAAAGCATAAATTGGTTAAATTACTTATTGTTTAAATGTTTATTGTTATTTTCTTTTGTAGTATGGTTATTTGTAGGATGTTTGCAGGTTCATTACAAAGGTTTTAAACAAGATTGTGATCATCATGAAAAAGAGGGAGATTGTTGACAAAAGAAGAAGTTGTTCGACTTTCTGATTAAAGAATGTTGATTTTGATGATGATACCAAGTGGGAGTTCACTTCGAAATTGATGATAATTTCTTAAACTTAATTTTGAAATTGCTTTATAAATAAAGTGGGAGTTCACTTCGGAAAAAAACACAAGACTTAGAGAAGTCAATAGAATTTGAGAACTCCCTGAAAGGCCTTTAAAAAGCTAGTATCGGTAGAACGATAACTTTCGTCAAGGGTGATCTTAAGTGATTGAATGTTATTATTGTTTCTAGGAGAAGTTGTTCATCCTTTGTGTGACTCAGAGGAAGTGTTCATTACTTATGGATTCAAAGGAGGTGTCTTTAGTCTCTTGTGGCTTCAAGAAATATGTTTTCTTTCCTAAAATGTCTTATTGTCTTGTAATCTCAATTTATTTTAGTGATTAGTTAACCCCTCTTTTCAGAGTGATTAACAATGAACATAAGATCTATTGTGGATTATATATTAAAGGAATTGATCTTTTGTCGTATCATATTCTAAAGAGGGGAAATTTTTTTAAGGCACGATTTTTATTAAGAAATCAATTCATCCCCCTCTTGGTTTTCATCCAAATGCAGTTATTTTGCTTCACAATTATAACATCTACATCATTCTTTTACGTACATCACATAATTTCTTTCAATGTCTTCACTTCAACATCCTTTTTCGTTTTCTCGATTTTTGATACCCTCAACAGTAGCACAACCCAACAATGGTATTGTTATATATCAATGTATGGATTGGAGATGTTGGAGGAAACTGAATTGACGAACTCAAAATTTGTTGACAGAAGCACAAAAGATTAGTTGGGAAGTTTAACCATCTTATTGTTACTCATCTTGGTATTTCCTTTATATAGTATATGTTAAGTCAATTCCTTAATTTCTCTTATGGAGATCACTAGAATGAAATCATTTGCATTATATGGTTACAATAACCACACTAAAGTTTTTTATTATTCAAATATAGATTGGAGTGGATCTCCTTTGGATAGAAAGATCCACTCTCAAATATTGTGTCTTCATTGATGATAATACCATCTCTTGGAAGAGCAAAAAATAAAATGTTGTGGCTAGATCCACTCTCAATAACTTATGAATTATTTGTCTTAAATAATTGTAATTTATAGATGTAGCTGAAATGAAACTTATATATATGACAATTATGCTACTCTTTATTTAATTCTACTCTCGTATTTTATGAAAGGATCAAACATATTAAGATTGATTGTTATTTTATTGTCGAAAAAAAAAATATCTAAAGACATTAAAACTGATATTATTACTCAAATGACCCATTAAATAGATATCTTAACTAAATTTTTATGTAAATCTAAAATTAATTATATTTTCGATGTATATACAATTTATAATGCTTGATAAAGATATTAGATATTATTAGATATTTTTATATATTATATGATATACAATGAGTGTTAGCAATTATTAGATATTATAAGATATTGATAAATAAAATACCATTTGTATTGATCATTAAATGGACTAAACCCATATTTTCTATATGATTTTATAATAAATATATATTTATACAAAGAATTAATTTTATACTTAGTTTATAAAAGGTACCTTTTCATCCAATTTATTTTTGTCCTTGGTACTAACGATAGTCCATCCTTATTTGTTATTATAGAAAGGGAGAAAAACAAAAGATGACGAAAAGAAAAGGTTATAAGAATTGGAGATTTCTTTTGTTTGGTAAGACATAAAACAAAAGAAGAAAAGACCTGTGTGATTCTTTCCTTCCCTTTTGAGATAAAAAAGAAAAAAGAAAAAAGTTTATATAAAAACTAAATAAAAATATATTTATTTGTCCTTCATCTAAACTTTTTCTATTTAAATAGTTGTCATTTTATATGATTTTTTTTTATTGTTTTTCACATCTAACCCAATCTAATTATTTCGTGTTCCTTTCTCTTTATTTTCCTCTTCTTTTTTTTTTTCCTCCCTCAACACAGTGTAAATTATCTTTAATAAATTTTTTGAATTAATAAAAATAAATGTAACACATGACGGGGAAAATCAGAAAGAAAACTAAAACACACCAAAAGAGTAAAACTGAGAGAGAAAGAGAAGAGCTGAAGAACAAAAAGAAGAGACAAAAGCATGAATGCGTTATTTCACTCTTACTCAACCTCCAGCAACATACAAAAGGTCAAAGCAAAACAAGAAAAAGGTACATAGCAAAACGCTGCCACTATATGACAGCCATTGAGAGAAAGATTTGAACATAGTACAAAATCCCTCTATATATGATTTCAATAATTAGTAGGAAAATCTGTTATGGTAGTAGTCCTAAGGGACCTATTTATGTTCTTGGTGATGCAAGAACATTCCTTCCTTGCCCAGAAGGAACATTGATCTCAATGCTGTCAAAAATGCCTAATTCTGATGCTGCACTGTCCTTAATTGGCAATTCTTGGCCTTCAGTTTTCTCTGCCTCGGTTTTGTTCACACTGTCTTTGCTTTTTCCCCATACCACTGTATAAAGTCCAGTCACAATGATAATAGCTCCAATCACACTGCAAATAATAAACACACTTTGATTTTGGCATTGGTATAATAAAGAGAGATGTTAATTCAACATTGTATATTTGCTTACCTTCCCATGTAAACTTGCTCAGCCAAGACAATGGATCCCAATGCAGCAGTGATAATCATACACAATGGACTGAAAGAAGTCACAAACACAGGTCCACGTTCCCTGGTCACAACTCCTTGTACATAGTATGCCATTCCAGAACACACCACACCCTAGTGAGTTATCAAAACATGTCTGTTAATTGCTTGAACCATTAACAATTAAACTAAACAATTAGGGTTGTTAATGAATTGAAAAGTAAAAGTTAAAGGTATGAAAAGTTGCTCACAGAATAAACACAAGCAAGAAGCCTTGAGTCCATGCCTATGGACCACACACTCATGTCACGTTCAAATATAAGGCTTGCAATTGAACCCTCAAAAATGCCCAAAAAGCAAATCCAAGCTGTCACTGAGAGCTCTGCGGGGTACATCTTCAAAGTGAAAGACTGTAATATTCACAAAACACCGTAACAGGAGTCACATCATTAGTACAAGGACATTTTCCTTTCATAAAATAATTATAAATGAAAGTAAAAGAAAGTGCAAGGATAGTGTTATACTTGCAAGATAAAGAAACTAGCCCAACCACCACAACTTGCTAGGAGCATTACTGTGCCAAGCACCCAGTTTTGTTCAGATGGTTGTGTTGTGCTGCCACTTTCATGGTGGGCTGCTTCACCCTTCACAAAGTGAAGGGCTGACCCTTTGTACAAAGTCATAACCATGGCTCCTGTCACTGTTACTGCGGTTCCAATTACCTTGGCCACGCTGTGTATTTTTCTCAAATTCACTGTCTCTAACCTGGTTTACCACATTGCAAGAATAATATAATATCATTAGGCATCATGCATCCCTTGGAATTCTTGGTTCTTTGCTTAACGCAACTTCCAAATACACATCGTGTTGGATTGCAATACACAAAAGTTTTGATTAATATATATATTATGGATATTCTTAAAAGTATGTGAGTATGACCCATTTGTTATGACACTTGTCAACGGGTGGTCCCATACTATATATGCATGGTCTTGTCCATCACTATATAGGTTAGTGGATGAAAATATCCTGTAATTCATCGTGTTCCACTAATAATGAATACACTGTGTTTATATCTATCAGATATTTCAGTCTCTTACTTTAAAACCATGTACTTTTTTGTCTATTTTTTTTTTTTTTTGTTAAATGAAGAAACTGAATAACAAAATATTCTTAGTAGAAAATACTGAGAAAAATGGCATCTCTTTTGAAATGTTCCAAGAAAAAATTGTTAAATCAAGGGTGATGATGATGACTGTCAAGAATATATGTGTACTGTGGAGAGAGTACTGAGTTCTTCCTTGTGTGAGTGTGCTTTTACTTTTGCGAGCTGTCATTAACATTATGGTGAAAGGATTGAAGCATCTAGTTACCTGAAAATAAGTGCCATTATAAAAGTAATGGCTGGGAGAACATTAACTGTGGCCGATGCAAACGTTGTTGAGGTGTTCTTCATACCCATGTTGTACAAGTTTTGATCAAGCACTGGCCTGTTTTCATCACATGTATATATCAGATCGCAAATCATCTGTAAGAAAATATAGTAATATGCAATTCAAAACTTCTTAATCAGAATGTTGAAGTATTAAAATTTAATTCAAATAATAACCAAATCCATGAATAAAGTCATATCTCAAAGTACAGAAGATGCGCCTATTTCGTACTTAGAATAGATGGTAGATTCTTTGTCAAAAAAGGATGTCTCTATTTGTCATACTGTCTCAGTTTTCTTTTTCTGTCTTTTTTTTTTTTTATAATTTTTTTTTGACAGACGCGTATCTCAGGTTATATGGTGAGAAAAAAAGATATTTAAACCTATAAGTTATATCTATATGGTTGAAGAGGTGAATGATTTTCTTCAAGGAGTAACACTAGAGGCATTGACATCCTTTTCCATTGCATAGTGATTCAACTGAGGAAAGGAAATTCATAGTCATGATTAAACTTTAGAGACATACATCTAGTTGAAATTCAACTCTTGATAGAAAAAAAAAATAATCAAACTTTTGAAAACCACTCGTTATTGGAAAGCTAACTGTACAATTTTTTTTCTTATTATTCATAAATGAAGTGTTATAAATGTTAAAATTGTCATTGAATTAGTCTCGTAAAGAATTTTATATCATATTTACTATGTCGTGGTGGATTGCTTACTTAGGATGATGTGTCCACTAGAAATGTGGGCCCACATGGTGAAGCACCATTGTCGAGTTGTCGCATATCTAATGTGCGATATATTTTGTTATGCAATTAATTTTCCTTAATTTCTTGCAAATTTGTTTTCAACTAGAGCTCTAAATAAAGAAAAAAAAAAGTAGCCAGAGTTTAATGAAATTATTTGGGGATTATAATCGACTTTTATTAATTAACTTTTACACTCTTTTAATTGAATATTTTAAACCCACGTTTTATGAAAATGGGTTGAATAATTTCTTCTATCACAATGGGCTTTTCCGTGCAGGAAGAATATAGATCTTGTCTTTCATAGGTATTATTTAGCAATAATTAATATTAAGGATAGGGGTGTAGGTGTCATAGACATAACTAGAAAACCATGCATGCATGTGTACATCAAATATTTTTCAGTTGGGTCCATGAAGGGACTTTAGAAGAAAGAAACAAAATGTACTATATTTAGTACTTCGAATATATAAATATATATATTTATATGTATATGTATATGTATATGTATAGATACACACGTGTCTGTTGAGAGAGTTGAAGAGCCTTACTCAACGAAGCCAAGTACTGCTAGTCTGAGGAACACAGGGAGAGTCATCTTTGGTCGTATTTTTCTGTAAAAAGGGAGCATCAAAAACAAAAAAACACGTATGAATGGTCGAAAGTTAATTAAGGAAAAAGAACAGCTAGAAAAGGCATAAAATGGAAGAAACATTACGTTTGGTACGTGGTAGTTGTGTGGTAGAGGGGTGATAAACGTGAAAGCTTTGTGCATGGATCTATATTTCCTCTCAAACTTTGGTATGTTTGTGTTTATTAACAGTGTTTGTTTTGGAAAAAACGACGTTGTTGAAGATGCTATATATAATTAAGATGAATAGAAAAGCATGAGAGGAGGAGAAAAAGACCTTTCAAGAAAAAATGCAAAAGGGGCCATGATGAGAGTGGCAACTATATGACGGTAGACTGAGAGAACCCAATGGCTCATGCCATGCTTGAAAGAAACCATGGTGATGATGTACATTCCTGAGTAACCGAACTGAAGGGAGACCATAGCAAGGTAAGGCTTAGCCTTGCGGAACCATTTGCCAAATCCACTGGAACCATTTTGATCTTCCATTTTCCAACTAACACAGAAAACACACACTACTCTTTCGCAAACTGGTTCACTTGTGAGTTTGTGGATGACATACTTTAGAATGCTCAATGTTCCTTTTATAGGCCCCCAAAAGCAAAATTTTAAGAGGCACCGGTTTTCCAACTAGTGCATGGCACTAACTCTCTCACCTTAATTTTCGTTCCCACAGATTCCCTTATCCATTAGGAAAAAAAACACAAACATATTCCGAGTACAATTTCTCGAATAATGTTATATATGTCATATATATTTTAATACAATAAAGAAAATAGTTCATGTTGCTCTCTCTTTCATCATGGCCCCTTTGTGTATGTTTATACTAGTGGGAACATTTGATTTCAATGGTAACAAAGTGGAAAAATAGTGCTGAGACACATGCAAATCAATGATACATTTTTTAAGGAGTATTACGTAAGAACGCTAGGAATCCAAATATGAGTCTAAGTCTCGTGTTAGATATAAATGAGAAAATAGAATACTATATAAAGACGAAAGACTCGTTAATATGTTGTCTTAATGTTTTGGATAAAAAGTGATGTAAATCTCTTCTATGATTAGGTTCAGGTCATAGTAGTGTTTGTTTCTTTTCGATAAATCTTTTTCTCGATATACTTAACAAAGAACGAATTCTATAATGTCCACAACTTAGAAGGGTTAAAAAAAATACCTAGTTAGGGTTTTCACCTATAGTTAAAAAATGTGCATAAACAATACTATATATTATAAGTAGTTGCCCAAAGTAAAAAATAAACAAGATAAGTTACTGGTCTCGATCCACAGTCATATATGTTCACGTCATAATCCCTAATCATTAAAGTGAGATATCTTAATTGAGTTGAAGACATACATCTGAAATGACGAATAGCATAGGTTGGAGATTTCAACATTTAATTGAACACGCCATGTATTATGGTTTATACATTATTTGAGAATTATTGTGTTGGTATGAGAAGGTTGATATAAGGAGTGATAAGGGTAATAGGAAAAATCCATTTTTGTTATGTATGATTGAAAAGTTAGTGGGAGTGACGTGGGGAGTAGTCAGTGACACAGATACCGTAGAATGATAGTGGATGGATCTGATACATGGTCGATGTTGAATTATTTTAAGTAATGAAAAAGAATGGACAATGAGAATGATTAATTGAGGTCTATCTAATTAGTGGCCTTCTTGGATTTCAATTACAACAAATAACACTTGATTTATGGCTCCCACCAAGCAAAAATTATCCACTCATGCCCCCACCTATACATTGCAATTTGCGTATGGAATACCTCTTCACCTCAACTTGTCTTCTCAATTAACACTTCTGGAATTATGTCAAACCAAAATGCTCGCTATTATTATAGGAAACACAATAACAAATCTTCCACACCAATTACTATTCATTTCTCTCTTCATATCATCAACTTTTTTAAGACATCATAATAACTGTATCTTAAAGATACCGTCTGTTGAAAGTTTCACATCGACTAGAGATAAGACTAATTTATATAAGTAAATGCAAACTTTACTTTACAAGTTAGTTTTATGAGATTGAGTTAGACTTAAAGTTCACCTCTAACATGGTATCAGAATCACCGTTATAGACATCTTAAATTTACTTTCTAATTACATAAGTTAAAGATTTTTTATTGTTATTATGGAAAAATACTTCTAAAACTGTTTATTATGAGTTCTGTTAATAGAAAATATACTATTAATTTGACATTCAACAAATTTTTAGACTCATTTATGTTTATTATTTTATTCTTTAATCTCTCTTTCTTCTTATAATATAAAAATTCATTTTTTGAATGACTAAATTACTTCTAAAAGTGGAGTGTCAAATGCTATTTTTTGTGTTTTGCCCAAAAAAAAGTTAACAGTATCTTATTAAAATAATTTAATAATATTTTAAGTTTACATGTTAAGAATAATTGACTGTTTCTATTATAATGTTAACATTCTATATGTCAATTCTAAATAATGTCTTAAATGTCAAGAATAATTGACAACTTTTATCTAAACAATGTCTTACAAAATTGAAACATATTAGACAATTAATTTCTGATAAAATAAAATTTAGTCCCAATTTACCTTATAATTGGCATGAAGTTTCTTTTCCAATGTTTTGAAGAAAAATACTTTTTTTTTAAATTCTTCTTTATGTTTGTTTGCTTAAATAATATTTAACAATGAATAATATAAAGTTATATTCGTTTTGATCTTTTGATTTTACTTTTCTTTTTTCAATAATGTTTTATTTAGTTTTACTCTTATTATGCCATGATATTAGTAATCAAAATTATAACCTAAGCCTGATATTTCTCAAATAGTGTGGACTAGAATGAACATATTTCTTACAATTTTATAAAGACCGAGACACTAAAATAAAGAAAAACAGTGTAAATACAAAAGCAAAAAAATAAGAGGCCAAAAAAATATTATATTCAAAAGTGACTAAAAATATAAAAAATGTCTTTCTTTTCATATCACCAGGATGACTCTTTTAAAAAAATTAAATTTATATAAGAATAGTTTTCCCCTTCCTATCTTCGTCACTTCAATTTTCCTTTAAAGTTACAACGAGTTCTCAAAAATTCAAATGTTTTCATCATGTTCCCATTAATAGACATCAATATTTTGAAATATAATTTGTATAGTTTCAGAAAATGAATAACAATTAGTTTCTCAATATATATGTAATATTATTATCTTGTAATTACGTGGGGTTTTGTTACGTTGTCCCTTTTAAACAGCAAATATATTAGAATAAATAAAGTGATTACCCTATAGCTAATTACTTTTAATATCTTAGGTTTACACGTATTTATCAACCTGCCACAACAGACCATATTAGGAAAAAAAAATGTTATGTCTCTTTCTTTCTACAAAGATCAAGCGAAACCAACCAAATCACGTGCATATGTAATCTCTCTCTTCTGAACTAATTTCAAGAACTAATGCAAAATAATAAACTTATTTTCTAATAAGATGAATATCTTATTTATTAATGGATTGAAAGTGAAACAAATTATCTTATAACAAAAAGTAAAACATGTTGTATAAAGAAAAAAAAAAACTTCTTTTAAGAATAAAATATATAAATAAATATAAAAGGGTGAAAGCAAGAATCTAACATTTAAAGAAAAGGGTTAAATATGTTTTTAGTCCCTATACTTTGGGACGATTTTGCTTTTAGTCCCTCTTTCAAACTAAGGTACAATTTAGTCTTTCAACTTTAGAAAACTCTGGTTTTAGTCTTTTTTACCAAATTTTTTTAACTTTATTTGCTGTTTAAAACACTATTCATTATAGCATTTGGATTGTTTACACTGTTTGACACATTTTTGCTTCAATGTTAACTGAAAAACGCGTTTGAAACAGCAAATAAAGTTAAAAAAATTTGGTAAAAATGACTAAAACCAGAGTTTTCTAAAGTTGAAGGAATAAAGTACCTTAGTTTGAAAAAAGGACTAAAACTAAAATCGCCCCAGGACTAAAAACATATTTAACCCTTAAAAAGTATATATATAACACTTTCGAAAGCATTTAAAAAACACTATATTAGTGTTTAAAAAAAAATACTCATTTACCAAACACAACTAAATAGAGAGACACTAATTAATAAAAAGTATTATAAACTAGTTGAAGTCCACCCTTTTTTTTTTTTTACTTGTAATAGTCAACTACAATCTATCCGAAAGTTACCTTTTCACAGAAGATAATTTTTTTAATTGACTACAAGTTAAATAAAATAACTTAACTTGAGGATGTCATATGCCTTTGCAGAGTACTCCTTTTACCTATTTATACAGTTTTCTTTGCTGGTAAAAAAATCTTTTACTTTCTTTATATAAGAAAAAAGAAATACCTTTGTATTCAATATAATAAAATTGTATATTTGATAAATGAAATGTCAATAACATATATAGCCTTGCATTCGAAATAGTGGATCACAAGTTGAAAACTATCAAATGGAGGCATTTTCATTGCGGTGGAACTAATACTTATAATTAAGTGGTTGTTTATTCATCTTAATTCTGGTTAGGAGAATTGGTGATTCATCTTTGTTTTTTTTTTTCATTACCATGTATACGGCATCAACATTTCGATTAGATGAAATAATATTATTATAATTATTATATTTAAAGTATTATTTGTTTTAAAATTCAAATTCCTTATAGCGTTTTATACTTAAAAGATAATATGTGAATTTTTAAACTTAATCAGAACAATTTGCTATCATATGTCAATCATGATAAGAACTACTTCGGGTATAGGATCCAGATCAAGAGTCTAAGTTGTGTTGCATCGTCTGAAGTCTTAATGTGATCTAAAAGTTCAAGTGTTGTATCAAATTGTTCATTTAAACTGTTCAAAGAGTATATGCAGAATGCACTTTGATGTTAAAGTTAGGTCAATATTTGATAGTTGATAATTAATATACAAGTAAATGTATATAACCTATTTCCTTACATCAAATCTTTATTTATAGGTTTCGAAGTGGACTTTTGATTAGCGTTGGTCTAATTACAACCCAAATGCAAGTAATTATACTTTATCTTTAAGTTGATAAGCTTTGAGACTAATCTCTTAAAACAATCCATACTAACAAATTCGATTTATGACCAGTTTGTTTGTTTGATGACTGATCGGTCTGCCTAGTCTTATCGATTGATCAATTAAAATATAGTTTACTGTTTGGTCTCTGATTGATCAAATAATCATACAGTATAAAAACCATTAATTTACCTCTCTTATCCTCCCTCTCCTTCTTATTAACTAAAAATGTGGATAAATTAGAAGATAAAGAAAAATTAAGTATAGTTATTAAGTAATAATTAGGGAAGGAGCATAAAAAAATGGTTGGGGCGCGCCAACGAATTAAAGTTGGTGGTTTCGTGTTTGGATTCCAACAAGCAATTAGGTTGAAGTTGGTGGAATCCACCATATATAATATTGGGCAGCACTATGAGCATGTGCGAAACAAATACTAATAGGTGGGGGTAGGCATAAAGCAAACTAAACCACATTCTCTATTGGTAAATAGTAACATTACTATACATGTATATTATCCTATAAGAGATCAATATATACATATATATGTCACTCACATTTAACTACACCATTATCTCCCAACACCGTAGAAAATTAATACACACATTTCAACCTAAACACATCTTTCTTATGGGAATTATAACTTTATTTAGAGATATTATATATCTGTCTCATGACTGAAACTATATGATAAACTCTATTTCATTTTAAAGATACAAATAATAATTAATATCCAAATAATAATTAATTTTAACATGCTATATAAACTGATTTAAAATCAGAAAGATAATGTAAAGCAAAAGAGTAAAATGATTTTGTGATATCAACTTTAAATTGAATGAAAATTGATACACATCCTCTCGTTTATTATAATTAGCTAAAATAATGATCTGCGTCACACTTTTTTTTTTTTTTCATATCATATTCCGTGGGATTTATTCATATTCTTCCATCCACCAAAAAGAATAGAATGCTGGCATGTTTCAATCTACCTCAGATCAAATCGTTAGAGAGATTAGAAGAGATAAATTGTATGTGTAAAATACCAACGAAACCAGAGAAATTGCATCAGCATCATTCTTATATTCCTTCAGATTGATATATATGTTCCACTATGTCTCCGTCATAATTTCCTGCCATTGTAACTGAATATCGTTGGGACTCTTGCTTTCGACATTTTAACTACAATTTTGTTTACTAAATACACACATGCATTTTTGTTGTGACGTGCTTGGTTTTCTACCCCTTTGAAATTTTAGGTAAGGTTACATGCTATAACTAATATTAAGAAGTAAGATTTAAGCCTAACTCATCCAACAAAATCGACTTGTAAGGTGAGGTTGGCACTCCACTTGTATATTATAAATTGGTTTATCTCTAGTCGATGTGAAACTTCAAACGCACTCTCTCATGCCGAGATATATATATCTCGAACGTGAGATGAGATATTAATAAGTGGTCCGATAACAAATAGAACGTGTCACATAGATATCGTTAGGATGTGCTCTAATCATGACTCTGATACCATCTGATATCATATTTGAGAGTGGTTTTTAAGCATACAGAATTTGTGTATCATGAATCAAAATCAAATGATTATATGTCCAGGATTTTTACTCTTGTTTAAATAATTAAACCAAGAAGAAAAAGAAAAAAAGAAAAAAGAAGAAAAGCATCATGAAGGTGGTAAGAATAACAGAAACAAGAATTTATATGATGTAAACTTTTTTCGTTTATTTTTTTACAAAAATTAGCTACCGTAGTATCTAGTTATAACATTGGTATGCTGCCTAAAATTACCAAAGACGTAAAAGTTCTTACTCTAAAATAATCTAGTTTGGGAAATTGAATTGAAGTTGGTGATGAAGTACGGAAAGAATTTTAAAACATATCAACTAAGCATATATGTACTCTGACGCATGATATAATAATTGATTTTCCTGTTTATATAATCAGTGTATGTGAGCTCATATTTTTGTCTAAAAATTATGGCCACACGTCCCTAACCCTAATCCTCTTTCAATTATTTTCTTGTATATTTTAAAGGAAAACAAAGACTGTACGTATACGTCTATTTTTTCTCTTGCTTTATTTGCTTATTCCACATACAAAGATACTCCTAAGAGACATATTATAATATTTAAATATTTCGAACGTATCTTGTTTGCTTTAGTGTTGCTTGTTTTGGGTGGTATTCATTTAGTATACATTTTTTAGTTCTCCTACGTAAGAAGCATATTAAGTGTCAGGAACAATTTGTTACAAAAAGTGGGTGGAATAAATCTAAAGTATAATCCTTTTAAAAAAATGAATATATATAAAAAAAATATCTGTCATCTTTCCCCCATAAACTACTCTTCTCTCGTGTTATTCTTTCCGATGTCAAATATAAGTGTGAATCAACAGAGGAAGGATTATAGGGAATAATATCTATATCTTTGTTATATGTGAATCTTAGAACGTTGGTGTTTTATATAGGACTGAAATCTACACTGGGGAATCGCACTTTAGGTCAATGGGAAGGTTGAGATTTAACCTTAGTCATGTTGATGAAGAACTAAAGTATTATCATTATTTTAATTTTATTTCACAATGTTGGAATTAGGCTTTTGGAGTAAGTTTTAAGGTTTTTAAGGTCTCAATTTCATATATTTTGGTTAACAAACTTTAAAAATGAATAAATATAGTCTTTTTAACTTTTTTATTTTATTTTATTTTTTTATCTATCAAATAGCATTTCAGGTTGATGTTTGAATAGTTTACTGCATTTGATACATTTCAGTTCAAATGCCATTTTGGAATATCATTTTACAAAAAAAAAAAATCATCGTTGGGTTAAGAGAACTATATTCATTCATTTTTTATTTTGAGAATGTATTAAAATTTGGGACAAGAACAAATTATGATTTCCTATTTAAGTTTAAGGACTACCACTAGTACAAAGTTAAGCTTCTAACACGCCAATACATTTTGGTTTTGACAAACTCGTAGCATAGAATGACATAATGACTTTTTTGTAAATTTTGTGAATACAATCGAAATGAATAAAGGGGTGTCAAATCATCAAAAAATTTTAAAGCATTGACAATTTAAACTATTTCCTCCTTTAACAAGGCCTATGATTTTCGTTATTTAGAGAATCGTTATCATAGGGTCTTTCAAAATTGACACCTCTCTGAAGAGAACTTATGGCTTCGATTATTTACAAAATTGTTGTCATAGGATGCTTTGAAACTGATAGTTTCAATTTATTACTTGTCTGAATAGCATATATGGCATCGATTGTTTTCAAAACCGATGTCATAAAGTATTTATGCTCCAGTTTTATGTAGGCCGAGGCCAAAAGTGTGATCCAAATTTCAAAATTACAACTAAATATTTTAAATTTAAAAATGTATTTTTTAAAAATGAATATAAGAGGAGAAGGTACTAATAATTTATAATTATTGAATCTTGAATTATCTGATCAGACAATTTAAGAAGATTAATCAATTTTTCATAGTTTACAAGTGCCTCTAAATTTTAATATACATGTCTTAAAATTGATGAATATTTGCAATTGTGTTTTGTATTATTCTTAAGGTGCATATTGATTATGGTTTATAATTACTTTCATTTTGTGTAACCTGAAGATTAATGCAAAATGCTGACAAAATTTCATAAAATGTAAGATATATTGTTTAAAATTTATATGTATAATAAACTAAAGAAAGTGAATCTTGTTAAATGACATATGGTCAAACCTTGAATACAATGCAACGAAAGTGATCATTTAAGATTACTGAAATTGTGTGAACAATTTCAATATATATATATATATATATATATATATATATATATATATATATATATATATATATATGTATGTATGTATGTATGTATGTATGTATGTATGTATGTATGTNTATATATATATATATATATATATATATATATATATATATATATATATATATGTATGTATGTATGTATGTATGTATGTATGTATGTATGTATGCATTTATGGGTCAATATTGGATTAATTCACCATGCGTTAATGCTGAGTATGAGAGAGGAGTAAAAAAATTTATACAATTTGCACATCGTAATGAGGGTGAAAGTGATGATAAATTGAAGTTTAGATGTCCTTGTGTCAACTATTTGAATGAGAGAAAGTTGAATGTAACTGAAATTAAGGAACATCTTATCTATTATGGTTTTTGATAACATTGTCGTTGATGTGATCAAATTAATACTACTAAACTATAACAACTTTAGTATTGCTAAGGTAGTAGTCAACAAAATAGAAAGGATAAATTCAACCCTAAGTCATCTTTCAACGAACACAGAATTGATTTCTAACAAATTAGTTCTTATAAAAACTATACAAAAGGGTTAGTAAAACAAAAAACAATGAAGAAGATAAAGATCAATAAAAGATTAAAGAACAAAATAACAAAAGATAAGAAATAAATTTATAAAAAGATTTAAAATGATAAAAACAATGATAAATAAAATATGTTGATTTCACTGCTTTTTCAATATAGGATTCATCATTGATTATCTAAATATTATTGTTCAATTAATTATTGTCTTAGATTTTCAAATTAATCAATGTAAATTCTCAATTAATTTGTTAGTGCTCACTACACTGTTTTATTGATTATAATTTTTCACAAGTTTTGCAAAACAACAAAATCTAAATAAATGTTATTGATCAACTTACTTCATAATACTCCTCAAATGCTACATTACGATAAGAAATTTAAAATAATATTCAATCGCTCTTCTAGTGTTTTTCTATGTTTTCAATGGTAACCATATGATTATCCTGGATTAAGGGCCTTAAAATCCTCGTATGTGAAGATGATGGGAGGTATGAACCTCGGTTTCCTGTCCATAAGAGGGATTGTCTTTAGTGTTCAGATGTGTTGTTTACGTGCAGACGATGAAGATCTGCCTCCTACGAACCCTCTTAAGATTGTGTTGATGTGACCAGGAGTGGGCAGTCTCTACTCCTGCTTCTACTCTTACTTCAGGACCTAGACTCTCGACGACACTCGATTCTTGAGTAGTGGCAAGAACGTCTCTTGGGACTACATCTGCGAGGTGAGCTCTTGTCCTTTCACTCGATCTTCACATACTTTCTTAGGTGACTCGATAATATTAGTTCCTCCATGTGTTGCCTTATGTTCTTATGGTACATAAAATGCTTATTTCCATTAGTACCCTAGAGGGTTGCCATTATCCTCTACTAAGGAATGAAATCGGCACTCAAAGCCTCCTGAAGTAACTTGGCTCTGATCGTGTTGAGGGGGGTATATTGTGAAACTATAGCTCTTTTGGCAACTCCTTGGGGGTGAGAACCTCTTTACCGTTGGTTTCTTTCCTTTTTTGTTTTTGCTCGTTGAAGCCTCCTACTTCATCTGTCGGCGAAAATCTCGTATATTCTCTACTCGCCCATTACAATTAGCTCCCTTAGCTCATCCATGTTCGCGGCTACTCTCATGCAATATCTTTCGGTGAACGGTGTTAAGGTTATTATCATGTGATCTAGGGTTACCTTAGGGTTGAGGTTCCTTATCTGCCTTGCAGTCTTTGCAAATCACTTCATGAAAGCATAAAGTGATTTTCCCTTCTCTTGCTTGATATTTACCAAGGAAAGCGTTGTTAAATGGTGCGATCGACTCGTGGCGAACTAAGCACCGAAAAGTGAGCAGATGACCGTTAAGCTGCCAATGGAATTGGGTAGTAGCAAATTGAACAATGTCAATGCTTCTCTTTTAAGAAAGATAGAGAAGGTTATACACTACACGGGGTCCCTTACAATGTAGAAGGTCATTTGATTCACAGACATTCTTAAATCTTTGTTGGGATCGGTTGAGCCGTCGCACTTCTCAAAGGCTAGAGGGATCCATTGGTAGAGCATAGGGGTCTACATTATGGTTAGCATGAAAGGAATTAGCTTGGTTGTGTAAACTATTTGCACGGACGAGTTGTCCCTACTAGCTCTCGTGTTGCCTTCGTGAACAGTTTTACACGGGTCCTCTCTAGGCTTGGTTGAAGTAGGTGGGGCCGGTGCATGGGGCACCAATTGTTGAGTGCTATACTCCTATTGTATGTTTGTGTTCTCAGCCTTGAGGGTCAACAATGCCTCCTCATATCTCTGATGCATGTCCTTCATCTACTTTTACATACTCCTAAGCATTTCTAGCTTACTAGGTTGTTTCTTTGACTCTTCTGCTATAAGATTAATATGGTCGAACTAAGTTGATTAGCATTAAGGTTAATATGGTCTAACTAACACTAGTGCAAAAACAGCGTATAACGTCACATGTTCAACGTCCAACCATTGAATAACCAACGTTAAAAATGATTGGTGACATTTTTGTAAATAAATGCAATTGTAGAACGCCGAAGTCCCATATTCTATTGTGGTAATTATTTAAAGGAGTGTGTCATTCTCTTACTTCTTTCTTATAAACCATCATTAATACGTCGAATTCTGTAGAGGCTTCGATGTATTATTTGTCAGCCAAAAGCCAAAAAGTAACTTTTTTAATTCTTTTTTTCATTTCTCTTTTAAACCACATGTAATATGTCGAATTCTGTAGGGGCTTCGATGTATTATTTTTCAGCCAGAAGCCAAAGAGTTACCCCTTTTTAATTCTTTTTTCTTTTAAACCACTAATAATACGTTGAAATATGTAGGGGCTTCGACATATTATTTGTCAACCAAAAGTTTCCCCTTTTTAATTTGAGTGGGAGATTGAAAATTCTTTTACTTTAACTTAGCGCGCGAGACATTCTTCTCTTCTCAAACTTTTCTCGAACTAAGTTTGACGACCATCACATGTAATCTTTCTTTAGAAATGCATGTTAATTAATTACTTTATGTATGATTTTCGTTTGTTTTGACCGATTATTTTCGTGTTCTTGTCCTTCATAGGCACATTCTGCTTTCTTTCTCACTAGTGGAAACACTTTATTCCTTTCGAAGGTTAGTTTTCATTTTCGTTTTGAGGAACTTATTTGTTAAACTTGTTTGTTGTGTTTTTTGTTGAACTTGTTTGTCATTATTATTTGGTTGAACTTGTTTGTTGTTATTGTTTGATTGAACTTGTTTGTTGTTTGTTGTTGTTATTGTTGATACTATACTACACGTTCATAATTCATGCTTTATAAAATACCAAATACTGAAATTTGTTTCAAGTCTCGTAAAGTTGTAAAAAAGATTACAATTAATTAAAAAACAAAAAAATTACTTAATTAATTTCGAATATTAAAAAAATTCAATGTTAATTCAATTAAAGTTGAATTTTTTAAAAACTTCTACATCTATTTAACATCTTGATATAATATCGATCTCGAATTTTACAATAAAGACCAATAAACAAGGACTTTATACGATAATTTTATAGTATTGTAATGATCGATGAATTAGTTTGTTTGGTGACTGGTTTGATGCACGGGTGACTCACTGAATTATCCAAAATATAAGTAAGGGTCTGTCACTGAATACACATTCATAGGGCTAAAAAAGTAATTGGTTAACTTTAAAAATAACACAAGTAAGCTCTATTTCCTGCACTTTACAGGTTTTAATAATACAATATTATAAAAATTATTAAATGAAATACAACATAAAGAAGCCTTATCCTTTTCACTTCTAGTATTTCACCGTCTCCTTGGCCACATTATTGCTTGAAAGGGTACAATGGTAAAAGAAAAAAACTAATAATATAGAAAACAAAAAGTTACACTGTTCAGATAAAAAAAGAAAAAAAAAAAGAAAAAAAAAAAGGAAAACACACACAATGTTAAAGTAAGACTATTAAATTGAAACAGAAACCGACCACAGAGAAACAGACAAACACTTGAAAAGAAAGAGAAAAAAAATACAGGTAACGACGCACTTCATGTGAAAAAACGCCGCTGCCCTCACACGCTACTTTGCACCTACGCTTTCTAAAGACAGTGGCAGCTACCACCAAAACAGCAAGTTCCTTTTTTCTATATTTTTTGTTTTCATTTTAAAATAAAATTGTTTTGGACTTTTCACACATTAAAAGTAAAATGTAAAAATTTCCAACACAAATATTTACACTCATTCGGATCTTATAAATCCTACATCTAATTACTAATCTCTTAAACAAGAGATTAATAAATTCATTAAAACAAACAAACCAAAACTTATCGTCACAAAGATAAAAGTTAAGGTTTAGAAAATAGGTATGTTATTAGATCTACAAATTATAAGAACTCAAATGTTATTACATGTTTTTATTCCATGAAAAAGTGACACACATCTAATAAATGTATAATAAAACATTATGGTGTTCCAAATGGAATATATGCATGAATTCTTATTAAAAAGTAACTTGTATCTAACTTCAAAGGATCCAAATAAGTATTTTTGGGGACCAAAATATTATTTTCCTATTTTGCAGGTTATTTCAAAATTAATAATTTTGTGGGTGCTCAAAAGTGAATATCTGCACCAAAATTTTATAATACATGGATTGTGAAATTAAGGGAGATTTTTTGTTCAAAATATAGACACTAGAATGTCTAAAAGAAAAATTTGGCAATTATTTTTGAAAAACTATTTCTCTTTCTTTCTTCCTTAAGATGTCCAATTTAGGGGGAGTTTAATTTTGTTTAAATTAACTCACTTAGGAGAGATAATAAAATGAACGATTTTTTTATTATGAAAAAAGGTGGAGAAAATTTGTAAAATTTAAATTAGTAAAATTTCTAATTTGCTTCAAATTTGATTCTTTTTTTTCTAAGTCATCTTATGCTCTTCTTTGTTTAAGTTGTGTACTTGTAAGGCATTACAAAAAGCTTTAAACCATATTTTTTATTATTATATAAAAGAAGGAGATTGTTAGCAAAACAGTGATGTTTTGATGATGATAAAAATAAGGATGTTGATGAATACAAGTCCAAGAATTCAACATACAAAAAATAGTGGAAGACTTGTAATTTATTTGTAAAGATTTTGTAATAAGTTTAGATTTAATGTATAGGACTTAGTATTAGAGTAGAAAATGTGTTTTGCAATATCATTGTAGCACATCACTATAGCAAATCACTATAGTCACTCTGACAACTACCTTATAGATATTTGAATGACCTAGTTCAAATGTGTATAAAGGTAGAACAATAAAGTTTGAGAAAATCCTATTTTAAAAGAGTTCAAGTTCAAGCTACCTTTGAAAATAAAGCTTTAAAGAGAAATAACATTTCAAACCTTTAGCCAAGATTGTTGAGAAACCTAAACAAGAAACTTCTTCACACATTCGCACTAGTGAGATAAAATGTTTCGAGTGTCTAGGAAGAGGTCACATAATTGCACAATATCTCACCAAAAGAACTATCATCATGAGGGACATTGACACCTACACTAGTGAAAGTGAGACCTAGAAAAATCCAATGGTGAGGAAGTTTATCCTTGTGAAGGTCAACTTCTCATGGTAAGAAAAGTGTTGAACAACCAACCTAGTGTAGAACATTTGTCACAAAGAGAACATTTTTCACACAAGATGTCAAATTCAAAATAAAAAAATTTCTCTCATTGTTAATAGTGGGTCATGTTGCAATTGTTGTAGCACTAGATTGGTTGAAAAATTGAATCTTGATGTAATACACCATCCTAAACCTTATAAACTTCATTGGCTTAATGAAAATGGGGATATCACAATAATGAATCAAGTAAGAGTGACAATTTCCATTGGGAACTTCAAAAGATGAAGTTTTATGTGATGTAGTTCCCATGGAATCTTGTCATGTTTTATTCAGGAGACCATGGCAATTTTATCATAAAACCATTCATCATGGTCTCACAAATGCCATAACTATGCACCATAATGAAAAGAAATTTGTGTTTCATCCTTTATCACCTTCCTAAGTGGCTGAGAATCAAGCACAAATGAGACTCAACAAGGAGAGTGAAGGAAAAGAAAAAAAATCAAAATCAAAGAGAGAAAAATGTAGTCCTTAAGGATGAAAATGAGGTGTGGGAGAGTGGTGTTCCCTCCCACAAGGTTACTCAATAGGTCTGCCTATAGGGCAAATCCCCAAGAGACTAAGGAGATAGAGTTACAAGTCCAAGATCTACTATATAAGGGTTGGGTTCAAAAAAATCCTAATCCCATGTGTTGTGCCTGTGTTATTGGTGCCCAAAAATGATGGTAAATGTGTTGCGATTGTAGGGCTATCAACAACATCACAATAAAGTATAGACATCTCATCCCTAGACTTGATGATATCTTAAATGAATTGCATGGATCTGAAATATTTTCTAAAATTGATCTTAAAAGTGGTTATCACCACATAAGAATCAAAAAAAGGGTTATGAGTGGAAAATTGCTTTTGAGACTAAATTTGGTTTAAATGAGTGGTTGGTTATGTCTTTTGACCTTACCAATGTCCTAAGCACTTTCATGAGACTTATGAATCATGTCATAAGGGATTGCATTGGGAAATTTGTTGTAGTTTATTTTGATGACATCTTGGTGTATAGTCAAAGTTTGCAAGAATACAAAAAACATTTAAGGGTTTTCCTTTCCATTCTTAGGGTCAATAAATTGTTTGCAAACATTGACAAATACACCTTTTTTGTATATAGTGCCATCTTTCATAGGTTTGTTGTCAATAAAAATGGGGTTCATGTTGACCATAAGAAATAAAGGCCATCCAAGATTGGTCCACCCCAAAGAATGTAGGAGAAGTTAGGAGCTTTCATAGCCTAGCAAGTTTTTATAGAAGATTTGTTCCAAACTTCTCTAGTCTTGCTTCAACACTCATTGAGTTGGTGAAAGAGGATGTTTCATTTCATTGGGGAGAAAAACAACTAAAATCATTTTATCTCCTCAAGGAGAAGATTACCTAAGCACCAATTCTAGCATTTTCAAATTTTGCTAAAATCTTTGAACTAGAATGTGATGCTTCGGGTTTCGGCATATGTGTTGTGTTATTACAAGAAGGTCACCCTATTACTTATTTTAGTGAAAACATTCATGGGGCTACTTGTAACTATCCCACCTATAACAAAGAACTCCATGCTCTTTTGAGGGCTCTTCAAACTTGGGAACAATACCTTGTTTCCAAGGAGTTCATCATTCATAGTGATCATGAATTACTAAAATACTTGAAGAGTCAATGTAAGTTGCAAAAGAGGTATGCCAAGTGATTAGAGTTTCTAGAACAATTTTCCTATGTTATCAAATACAAGAGAGAGATATCTAATATTTTGGCAGATGCTTTGTCAAGAAGAAATAACTTGCTAGCCATAGTCGGAGCCTAAATTCTTAACTTTAATAACATAGCCGAATTGTATGCTCAAGATATTGAGTTTTCCACTATTTATGAAGAATGTTTTCACAAGTCCCAAGGAGGTTTCTATGTGAGAGATGTGTGCCTTTTCAAAGAAGGCAAAGTATGTATTCCCCAAGGATCACATAGAAAACTCATTGTTCAAGAAATGCCTGAGGGAGGATTGATGGATTATTATGGGGTAGATAAAACCCTAGGTTTGCTAAAAGAAAAGTTCTTTTGGCCCCACATGAGGGAAGATGTCCAAATACATTGTTATAGATGCATTACTTGTTTAGAATCTAAATCTAGAGCAATATCTTATGGACTCTACACTCCTTTGCCCATTGCGTCAACCCCTTGGGAGGAAATTAGTATGGATTTTGGCTTAGGGCTCCCAAAGACTACAAGGGTTTTTTATTATATCTTTGTGGTAGTGGATCATTTTAGTAAAATTTTTTATTTCAAATCATGCCATAAAGTAGATTATGCAAGCAATATTGCTAAGTTATTCTTTAAAGATGTGGTAAAGCTTCGTGAGCTACCTCGCGCTATCATTTCGGATAGATACAAAATTTCTTAGTCACTTTTGGAGGACCTTATGGTCTAGATTAGGGACTAAGCTATCTTTTTCTACTACTTGTCATCCCTAAACAGATGGACAAACTAAAGTAGCAAATAGATCTCTTTCCATCTTGTTGAGAGTAGTCTTGAAAGGAAATCATAAGCCTTAGGATGAGTATCTTCCCTATGTGGAGTTTGCATAATATAGAGTAGTTCATAGGACTACTAAAATCTCTCCTTTTGAAGTTGTTTATGGCTCCAATCCTCTTACACCCATGGATCTAAGACCTTTTCCTTCTTCACTTGATTTTGTTCACCAAGAAAGGGTATTTAAACCCAAATTTATAAAATAATTACATAAGAGGATTAAGAACTAAATCCAACAGCAAAACCAGAGTGATGAATGACTATTTTGTATTATTCACTTAGCTTTTTGCACCGATTGTGTTAGTGAATTGTGTCTAATTCTCCATTAATGTTTCGTTTTCACTATTTAGGCTCAATTTCAAGAGTAATTCTTATTTTAATTAATTTGAATTATTTCGGCTGAATTATTCTAATTAATATTTGCAGGACAATTTTGGAAACATACTTTGGGACAACAATAGTGTGGCCACATCACTAATTTCATCTAATTTCATTGTGTAATTTTAATTATTTTAGCTTTGACGATATTTGACTTTTGGGCTCATTTTTGGGCACTTTTTTGTAGAAGCCCATAGGAAGGGGATTTTCGTAATTTGGGGTTTTAAATACCCCAAATTAGATTTGAACACTCTCCTCCCCTTCATTTTTGTTTTTCTCCTCAAGGGTTTTAAGCTTGGGCATTTTCCACCCCCCTCCCCATCCTGTGGGGGTTTAGGTTCTTTCTTTCCTTTCCCATTTTATGTATTGAATCTTGTCTTTAATTACAATTCCATTTTCGTTTTATACTCTTGCTTCAATTTACGTTTTATGCTCTTGGATTTCGTTTCCCCTTTGCATTTAAATTTTTGTCACAAATTTGCATTTCCAATTTCACTACCAATTGCGTTTTTAGTTTATGTTTTATGCTTCATTTTCAATTCTGTTTTTGCTGCACTGATTCAGTTTCATTTTTGCTCTTGTAATGTTCGTTTTGCTACTGTAATTTCGTTGTAACGATAGCTTAAGTGTGGCTCGGTTGGTCATTAGTGAAATTGCATCGTTTTCGTGAGATTTTTTCATTTTGATTGTCATTTTGCTGCTCTAACTTGGCATAGATTGAATCTGTTTTGCACTTGCGATTGTGTGTACGCTTAGCTGCCTAATTGGTGTTTAGTCTTCGCTTAGTTGATTGGACTGTATGGTGCAGAATTGATTGAATGTATGCAAGGTGTTTGCTTAATTCGCTTTTATGAAAACATGGTTAATCTTCGCTTAGTTGATTAGCTTGTGTTGGATTAGGGGTTAGAGTAGTGTGTAATTGTTCATCTGTGATTGGAAGTATTGTAAATGAGCCAGTGACCAATCTTTTTTAATTAGTATTTGATTTCGTTCATTTTAGTTCACTCAAAATTGTCCAAAAACCACCCTCGACCACATGTTCGATATAATTCCTGAACCACATTTGGTCCTTGAGAGACGACCTAGGAGTCACTTCTTAGTATTATACTACACTTAATTGCATATTAAATTTGATTCGGGTACGACCTCGATCAGAGAGATACAAAAAATATAATTATAAGGGGAAAAAACATAATCTTCAATGAAGGAGATTTAGTTTGGCTTCACCTTAGAAAATAAAGATTTCCAAATCAAAGAAAGTCCAAACTAAGTCCTAGAAGAGGTGGTCCTTTCAATGTCATGAGGAAAGTCAATGAAAATGCTTATTAATCATACCTTCCTAAATTGTATGGAGTTCACTATACTTTTAATGTTGTTGACCTTCGACCTTATGTAGGAGATTTGGCTTATGATGACGATGATCCTTTAGATTTGATAACAAATCCTTATAAAGAGTGAGGGGATGATCACTTGGGCCCAAGCCTTGGCTCCATCGATGGCCCTATCACTTGAGGCATGCTTAGGAAGATGCAAGAAGACCATGAAAACACCTCAAAAGGAAGAGAATTGAATACTTGTTTCACTTGGAAAGCCATCGATTCGCCCAACGCCACTTCTGGATTAGCTCAGTGAGCCAGCGCCTTGTGCCAACCCTATGGCGCTCAGCGACTTCGGCATGTTCTGTAATTTTCATGTTTTTTTCACATGTTCAATGAATTGTAAACATGATCAAATACATGGTAATAAATCCACTAGTTGCGCCTGATGATCACGAACATAGTTGGAATCGTGGGGAAGGCTTGACTCAATTATAAAGTCACCTTTCACCCCCTTTTGTAATCACTTTGATGAAAATAGTGTTAAACCTGTTGAGATTGTTGACAACACAAACTCTATATCAATTTAGTTTTTGATGATGACAACACAATGCTTAATAACAGTACACATGTTGTTGCATTACATGTTCTTAATCTGAACTGAGTGATATATCTGCTGAACATGTTTTGATGTACTGTGATGTATGTTCCTATGTTAATTGTGTGACATATTTGTCGAACATGCTTGTATGTTAATGTGCAGTAAAATAGCTTTGATAACAGTACACATTTTATGGCACATTTTGGAAAGAGAAAAATCACAAGCACTTTTGCGAACGTATAATTCTGTGACAAAGTTCTAGTCCAGTCAATACACCTGTAATGGATTCGACTATTCTAAAACCTTCGTACGGATTTTGAGAACCAGTGCTATGTGATGTTTTGGATTAAAAAGAGTTAAAAAATGTTTTTACATGTGTCAGTCGACTTTGTCTAGTGTACATTCGACTGTATTATTGATCTGTTTTGAAATTCTGTTATGCTTACATGCTCCAACGGCTATATTTTTAAAAGTTAGTTAAGCATTGATGACTTGGTCAACTGTGTTAAATGTGTGTTGTTTTTGGTTGATTGAGAGTCTCTATGTTGATTGTCTGTTATAACTGTATTAATACAGTTGACTAAATTAATAGGTTATTTGACTTAGAAACAATCTGACTAACAGAAAACTATAAATTGGCTTAACACGATTTGTTTAGGGACTTTTGTGAATCTAACATTTTCATTTCTTATTTCAGATTGAATTCTCTGTGTTAACAGCTCCAAGAATTCTCCAAGAAGACGGTCGTGATCTATCTTGAGAGAGATTCAAAGGGAGAAGGCTTATGCGCTGACTGTGTGATCAAATCTGCACGAAGAAGGTGCTTCTTGATTGATCTTTGAAGGCTTGGCATCCTGTGAAGAATGTTGCATTGTGTTAAGGCTTGGCATCCTATGAAGACTGCTGCATTATGTTAAGGCTTAGCATCCTGTGAAGACTGTTGTGTCGAGGCTTGACATCCTGTGAAGAGTGCTGGAATTTACATGTTGAGGATTGTTCGACGTGGGTTCAAATTGTAGAAGAGGGGATTCTTGTTGCGAGTCTAGTTTTGGTTATTGCAGCTATATTTTGGTTTTGGTTTAGAGAGGAGATTTATATTTTTGACATGAGGTCTTCTATAAATTCCTTGTTGTAAAAACCGCAACCATTATAGTGCATTTGCTTTCTGGGTTGGAAGGACACTGGATGTAGGCATTGTTGGTCGAACAAGTATAAAAACCAGTGTTTGATTTTCTCTATCCCTGCACTCTTTATTTCAGTCAACTATACTTGTTAAGTAGTCAACTACGTTTTTCCGCTGCACAGAAATTTTCATTACTTGCATTTCAAGAAAGATAAAAAAGCTTTATACTTTTGTATAAAGATTGCAAAAAGATTTTATTTTTGAAACAACACTAATTCACCCCCCTCTTGGTGTAAAGAAGCCTACCTATTTTCTCAACAAAACCTTTGTTGAGATCACTTTAGGTTTCAATCTTCTTCAGAGTCTCTGCTCGATAGAGCTTCTAGTCTCCGCTAGCCACCTTCTTTAGAGAGGATTCTTTCCATGCTTCAAACTCGTACCTAAACTTACCTTCCAAACACCACACCTTTCATAAAAAACCTAGAGAGTACTCATCCATCCTTTTTCATTCGCAATTCCATAGCTTTACATAACTTCAACGAGTGTGGATCAACCTCCTTGCGTCATTGGAGCGTTGCATAACTACTAGATTGAGTTGTATTGTAAACATATCCTCTTTGTGAGAGCTATCATTTAGAACTTGTAAGAAATCTAATTGATTGCTCATTGTGAAGAAATTCAAACGCTTGTTGATTAAGCAAGAGTAATTGAAACTTAGCTACACAACGTATCAAGAAGATATCAGGATTGTCTAGGGATACTAGAGTGGTAAAGAATATTGCACAACTAGGAGTGGGTAATATTCGGTTCTTGTTAGTGTAATAGGTGTTACTAGGATTAATTAGTGTATCTAGGAGGTGAAACTCAACTAGACAGCGTATCAAGAAGATAGCAAAATTGTCTAGGGAGACCAGGAGTGGTGAAGAATATTACACAACCAATAATGGGTAATATTGGGTTCTAGTTAGTGTAACGGGTGTTACCAAGATTGACTAATGTAACTAAGAGTGGGTGAAAATCAACTAGAAAGTATATCAGGAAGATACCGGGATTGTTTAGGGATACCATGAGTGGTGAAGAATATTGCACAACCAGGAGTTGGTGATACTCAGTTTTAGTCAATGTAACAGGTGTTACTAGGATTGACTAGGGAAATCGGGTGTGGTGCTAATACTCAACTAGTCAATGTAACAAGTGTTACCAGGATTGACTAAGGATACTAGGAGTGGTGAAGAATACTACACAATCAAGAATGGGTGAAACTCAAATCTAGGCAGTGTATCAGGTCGATACCAAGATTGTTTGGTGGAAACCAGAAGTGGTGTCAATACTCAAGTGTAATCTTATTGAAAATATAGTGAAACCCTCTAAAAGGTTTTAAAGGAGAATTGGATGTAACTCAGTTGAGTGAACTAGTATAAAATAATTGTATGCATAGCTTTAGCTTTACAAACGCCTTATTTATAAATGTTGCAGTCGCTCACAAAAGTAAACCATTGTTAAACGCTCCTATTATCCAACGCCACTTTCTTCAAGAGCTGTCTGTCTTGAACGTTGTAGTAACTTTGCCAAGCACTTGAAAAACCTTGAGCTTTGAATGTTTTGATTTAAACAATGTTTTATAAATAAAACATTTATCAACTTTTATAAATCAAGTGTCTAACAACCTATGTATACCGTCTAACCATAACCAAGATTGTTAAACGTTCATTTGTGAAAAGTTTTTTCCATAACACTATTCAACCCCCCTTCTAGTACTTTTCTGTAATTTCATTATTTAGATGAGGGAGATGGGTCTCTTAGCAATGATACATATCCAAAGGCTGTACAAATAAAAAAAATAAACTTCTAAAAACTAGGTCCAAAGAAGATGTCTTTGAAAAGAGTCAACTAAGATCAACAAATCAACCAAAGTAAAATTAACATAAGTTAACGTAATGAAATGAAAAATAAAGATAAAGAAGAAACGTTGAAGACCTTCCTTTTAGTCACTTTTCTTAAAAGGTCTTTTATTATTTCAAGATGAGTGATGGACTCATGAGTTTATTTTTCATCTCAAAATCTAAAAATATGTCTAAAATATACACTTAAAAGGTTGTAAATGTATTATTCATTTACTAATAATAAATTAGAAATAGAATTCCAAATTATTTTCTTTTTTATTTATCGTTCTTTTATTGGAGATGAACTTGTAAATTATTAAACAATAAAATTCATTAACAGGACTTACCCAAACCCTTGGATTAACTCTAATGTGAAAATAATATATAAAGTGTTTTACAAGCTAATATTAAGTTAATAAAGCATAGTTCCATGATCCCCGCAGGAGCAGCACTACAAGTAGGTTCTATAGAAAGTATTTGAAATGAATTGATTTGATCATTGGATTACAATAGTATAAATATACAAATTGATAACCCAATTTGAAAGAGTTAAAAGGAAATAAATTATACCAATCTAATATCAATTATTGTAATATCAATTATAATAATTGATATTTTAATATCAATTATTATAATATCAATTATAATAAATGATATTTAACACTAACAATTAAATTAAATAAAGGGAAAATAAATATACAAAAATTAACTAATAAAGACTAATTATTACAATTTAAAACTAATTATTGTAATTGATAGGTTCTTTTATACAAATTGAGATAGCAACATAAATCTAATGCAAATATATATACACCTCTAGTTCAATCTTCTCAACCATAAACTTTACATTGAAAGTAACTTGTGGATTTATTTTTCTCACAAAAAGATCATTTCTACGAGTATAAACACAACAATGAATAAAAGGAATATATAGATATTGACTTTGCAAAACTTAGTTCAACAGTGAAAATATATTTTTCTCATATTCTTAGGAATCATGTCTAGTACATCATCAGTCATAGTATTGGTATAAAAGAATATAAAAATAAGACTGTATTGAATCATATCTAACACCCTACAAACTAAAGGAAACATTATTATATATACCAATTAAATAGAAACAAAGCATAACTTGATTCTCCACCCCTCCACTGATTTTGATTATTTTGTTTTCGTTTTTCTTTAATAATATACTATTAATTAGTTGCTCCTTTTTCATACCAATAATATAATATTTTAGGAAAGGAAGAATGTTAAAAGCATAATAAAATTTGACAAAATATTCTGTGACTTATTTATTTATTTATTTTTATCATGATATATTCATGTTGCTCTACATTTTTCTTATTCTTCTTCTTTTACATTTCAAACTTGTAGGTTAGTAGTTGAGATATGAAAATCAACAGCTATTTGTCGTTTATATGGAGTTGATGGTGGAACTCTAATTATGTGCCTTTGTTTAGACAAACATTATTAGTATAGTATTCAACGTTCATATTAGAATAAAATATATCCATTGGTGAACATTAGGACTGATGGTAGCAAGTATTAATGAAATTATTATATTATAAAGCAGTGATGCATGCAGGAAAATATTTGCAATAACAAATTATGCCACAATAAAATCACGAATCACGTGGTACTTTTGATCATAAAAATGCTGGTTTTGATTATTAAGTTTGACTATAATTAGAATTTTTGAACTTGCTTCTAGATTTGAGCAATACTATATTTGTTGTTATTTTGTTTTTTTATAAAACTCAGGTTACACATTATTATTATGTCTGGACTAGATTGATATATTAAAGTAGACCAATAATTTGTAAGCATATAAAATATTAAAAAGGATAATAATAAAAGTATGGGAGGAGCAAATTAAATTTGCAATATATATATAACTTTTTTAAAAGAAAAGGTAAATAAATCTTAATAGAATAAAATTATATTTGTTATAAAAATTAGTGTTGTCAAAACGGGTGACTCAGTCCAATCCAGTTTCATTCATCACGGATTGGTTATTTAGTGAGTCAACTCAACTCAGTTCATTTATTAGCGAGTCTAAACACTTTGAATCCGACTCGGCCATGGATTGGTGGATTAATCGGATTAGCTCACTAGTTCACTTAATTACAATTTTTTTTCATTAAAAATTAAAAAAAAATTGTAATTCAAATCTAAATAAGGAGGAATGGTCTTAAATCATATTTATGATCAATCAAACATAAGATTTTATTCGCACCAAGATATTACAAAATCTTCTCAACAAAATTTTTAATAGCTTCATATCTATTCAATTTTTTTTTTTCATAAAAATTAAGTTACTAGGTATAGATTTGTGAATTTATCATGTTATCTAATTATTTTATATAAAAATAATTTCACGCGAGCCTCATTTTCAATATTTTTTAAAATGACTAACCCAACAAAAAATACTTATTAAAAAAAATTAGGTGGATTAGTGAGTCGACTCTTTATGGGTTCAATCCGACCGGATGAGCCGGGTTCAAAATTGATTCGTATCAAAATTTTAAGGATGTTGCTCCCTCCACCACCACCCCTTGCTCCCTCCACCTCCTCATTCTTGGTTTACCCCTCCCTCCACCTTTTTATTCCTAATTTATTCTTGAATACAATTTTATTTTTAGGGTTAATATTTTTTAACTTCTACCTAGAGCTATCAAAACGGGTAACCCGGCCCGGCCCACCATGGGTTGGTCACTTAGTGAGCCAACCCAACCCGGCTCATTTATTAGCGAGCCAGAAAAACTTTAACCCAGCTCAACCCGCCACGGGTTGGTGGGTAAACGGGTTGGCTCACTAGCCCATTTAATTACATTTTTTTTAAAATAAAAAAATACAAACTTTCTGTAATTTAAATTTAAACAATTTTCA
>NC_028356.1:25621700-25644971 GCF_000741045.1 Vigna radiata var. radiata
ATACACAGTGTGTGAAGAAAGTATTTTATTTTTTAAGGTTTCATAAATAAAATAATAAATTAAAAAAATAAAATTAGGTAGGTGGGTTGGTGGGCCAACCCGGCTCACCACGGGTTCAACCCGCATGAGCCGGGTCTAAATGAGCCGGGTTGAAATCTGACCCGCATGTAAGTGGGTTGTATATATTTTTCAAACCCAACCCGGTCCGAACCCGTGACGGGCAGGGTTGGCTCGCGGGTTGTGACCCATTTTGACGGCTCTACTTCTACCCACTCCAATCCCCTACATGAATGCGAGGGTCTGGTTTATGCTTAACCAACAAGCATTTATTATTGACAGTTATGATGTTTTTTTTTCTCTCTTCGATGTCATCACCCAAACAACACAACTATTTTAGTGGTAGACCCATGTTTCCATATTTCATTTTTTTCTCTTTCTGTCTCTATTTTATATGTTTTTTTCCATTGTTGTATCTTTTGAACTTTCTGATTGTTTATCTTACCTACACTAACTTATGAAGAGTTAAACAATCTCACATAAAAAAAAGTTGATACATGAGAAAAAAATACATGTCACAATGTGTCAGAAAAAATATTATGGAGAATAGTTAATTTTATAAAAAGGTTGAAACATTTTATATAATCATTTAAATAAAAAAAATTAAAATATTCAAATTTGAAACACTATTATTTTATACATCTCCAAACAATTTTTTTCATCTTTCTCTAAGACACCAAATAACAATTTGAGAAACACAAAACCATACATAATAGTACAAAATTATTTTTCAACCAAAACGTCTAAAACCAATCGCTTGAGCATGCTCAATATAACAATAATAAATCACATAATTTAAGCGTATAAAGAACTCTGTACCAAAAAAAAAATGTAGAAAACTACCAATATATATTTACTGATACTACTTCTAAAAATGTCAATACAAATTACAAGACCAGGACTTTTCAAATTGCGCCAGTAGAATTCACATTAATCAAATCAACTTTCCAATCAAAGTTCAGAAACTGAACTCTACCTTTTTTTTTTTATGTTTTGCAAGATTCTTTTACTAGTTTTATGTAAAATAAGTAAAAATATATTTTTTCTTTAAAATTTTAAATAGATATTGTAAAAATTTACGAAAAAGTATTCAAATACATTTAAATAACTTTAACATAATTACAATAAAGATCATATATAGCGAACAAATCTTAAAATTTTGTAGAAATAGTTCTCTCCAAATTTTACTAGGAAGTGAATGTGAGTGAGAGAAAAGAAAGGCTTGGAGACTATATATTCTGAGTTTAGTAAAATGATATTTTAAAATAAAGTTTGAATATTTCTTGGTTGATTGAATTTCTTATTATGAAAAGTCATATATATTTATCACTAAAAAAATATTTAAGTAATAATTATTAAAGGATTTTTTTTTTCTCATGTAACATAGTTTTTTTTTTTAATTTATGAAAATAACATATTATAGTTAATATTTACGCACGATTTCGTAAAAGGTTAGAATTTGATTTTTTGAAAAACTGAATTATGAGTTCTTATTTTAATAATTTTCACTAAAAGACATGTTAGAATTTAGTCTCTAGAAAACTAAATTCTAATTTTATTTTTTAGTGATTTTTAAGAAAATATATATTAAGTTTTCAAAAACAATTGAAAGTCTAAACGGTTTTCAAAAATATTAAAAGTTTGAACGATTTTAAAATATATTTAAAAACTTGATTTTTTAAAATCATTCAAACGTTTTATGATTTTTAAAAATCTTTAAAACTTTAATAATTTTCGAAAATCGCTAAAAATTTAAAAGATTGTCAAAAATTAAAATTATGTTAACTTTTAACATATTTTTTAAATTTTGTTTTAATTTAAAATTAATGAATAATCAATTTATTTTAACATTTTAGAAAGATTTAATATGCTAAAATGTATTCAATCAAATTTTATATTATTATTATTATTTTAATATATATATATATATATATATATATATATATATATATTGAAATAATTTTTGTTATTAATATATTATTTTATTATGTTAAAATAAATAATTCATTTATTTTTATATTTTAATAATATGTGTGGGTAAAGTTAGTGACACGTACTTGGATTGGGCCAATTATTGGAAACAACTGCAACCCAAACAGTGAGTGGTCACCGACAAACCATAAGCACAAAGCCTTGAATTCCGGCCTATGGAGACAGTTGTGCTCCATCATTTGAAATTATAACTACAATATTATACTGTTTTGCAATTTAGTTATTATTTTATATATTAATATTTTACAGTAATTCAAGTACATGGATTTATTTTTACCATTATTAAAAATAACTAACGTAAACACAAGTGTGTTATATTCATAGTTTTTAAATATTTATAATTTATTTAAATTTTAAAAATAGTAATTAAAAAAATTGAAAAAAATAGGAGGTATATATAATTATAAATATAAAATTATAAATATAACTATAGGTAAAATAAATTTTAGTTAATAAATAAAGAATATTATAAGTAATATTGTATAAATAATATTATGATAATTATTTAAATTTGAAAAAATAATTACTAAATTGATAAAAGAGTAAATAATTTTTTTATAAAAAGTAATTACTTGAATTAAAAAAGGTAATTACTAAAATGTTAAAACTGACACATAGTTTTTTATTATGAATAATTATTTAAATTTAAAAAGTAGTAACTAGTAAAGTAAAATTGGAAAAACAAAAAGAAGATCGGTACTTTTTATATATTGTGACATCTCATTTAATAGTATAAAAATTATTAAAAAATATTATAAATTTTGATAATTTATATAATAGATAGATAGGAAACGTACAAAGCACTAATATAGTTACAGAATAAATAATTATACTAACATAATATATGTATATATGTATGAGAATACAAAAGAATTATATTAGTTCTTCAAAAAACAAGAAACTAATATAGACTCACATAGTTCAAATGTAAACAATATTTTCAACATCTTCAACTTCTAGTAAAAGCATGTTGAGATACTCATATCAAGAGGTGATCATTACATAAGAGAAACAACATACAAAAGAAAATAAGACAAGATAAGTTAATGTTCAAAAGAAAATTTCATAAAACAATTTAAGCATATCACATTAATTCAACATTTATAAAATTCTATAACTCATGAACATACATGCAGTTTACTCTAGACTCAATTATTCGGATAAATGCTTTGACATAAGGTTGAATAGTGCTACAGGAAAAATTTTCGCCTAAGAGATAGTTTAACAACCTTGTCAAGGATTAAAAATTTTTATGCAAGTTGTTAAACACTTGACTTGAAAGTTCTATTTAAACTACAAGTTCTCAAATAATTATTTTTCAATCGTCTAATCAAATCTACTACGGCGTTTTGGGAAAGATAGCTCTTAATAAAAATAACGTTTGGTGACAAGAGCTTTTATAAACAGTCAAGGCAATAAGAAACTTCAGGGTTTGTAAGAAAATCGTTTAGCATGATTGAAGTGGCAAGCACACAATTATTTTTATACTGGTTCACTCCACGGAGCTACGTCTAGTTCTCCTCTAAGACCTCTTAGAGGATTCTACCATAATCTTCAGTAAAATTACAACTTAGTATTTGTACTAATCCTGGTATCACCTAGTTAATCCAAGTAACCCCCGTTACTTTGACTAGAATTGAGTTTAACCTACTCCTGGTTGTGTGGTATTACTCACCATTCTCGTATCCCTAGACACTCTAGTATATTCCTAATACACTATCTACTTGAGTTTCACTCAGTCCTAGTTTCAACTAAACAAACCCGTATAACTACCGTTTAACCCACCGAGTTAAGCGTTAAGTGTTTGTATTCTCTTTAGAAGATTCAATCAGTCAAATATTGATTACAAGTCCTTAGATAATTAACCTCGCAGAGAGGATATGTTTACAATATAAATAAATCTAACAGACTATTTGAGTTTTCTCTCTTCTTACAACAATGAGCTTATCATTCTATGACGCTTGAAAATATTTGCTTTTCTTTTGAGCTTTCTCTTTCTTCTCAGATATTTTCTTTCGAGTTCGTGTGTTTATTCTCTTCATCTTCTCTTAAGAGATGTTCAATTTATAAGTTTCAAGAAAATATCTACTCAATAGTAATTGCTTCGATCTTCAGATCTTCTTAGCCATTTCGTATGTAGCAACAGTAGGTTAAAGTAAACTTATTGAGCAAACATGCTTTTTCAGTACATTCTCAAAAGTAGATAGTACGGACTTTCAGACTCAACTTTTGATAGGGAGAACATTTCATGAATGTCTTCTTTCTCTCTAATGTCCACTTTTGATTTGTATACGATGAAGTGGGTAAATGCTTGACATAGGTAATTTGCATTGAGTAAAGTAGATATGCATGTAGACAAATATATCCTTTTTCTTATAACTTTTGTTGTTTTTGAACATTGTGCATTTAATGTCATTTAATGCGCGTTTAGAACAATTATAAGTTTTTCAAATTTTCTATTGCTTTAGCAGGGTTTGATTGTTTAAGTATTCTTATACAGATAACAAGTAGTTCATGAGAACTTCATCGTTAGATGAAAACTTTGTTTAGCACAAATATCGTTTAGCCTTTGCAAGGCTTTTCCTAACAACTTCTTGTTTAGTAATTTATCATTTAGTTCAAGAGCGCATTAAGCAAAACATCTTTCAACATATGCTTTTAGAACAATGTTTGTACCTTTTATTACGCTTACCAAAAACATCATTTTATACCTTAGAGTGATAGTTCGTTTAGCATTGTTTTAGCAAGGCATTAATACGAGTGCATTTAACAAGACTCTGACACATTTGTGAGGAAATCATTTTGTAGTGCCTGCGTTTAAAGTTTTTCTTAAAGCGTTTATATTTCACAAAGATTTTTCATAAAAACACTTATCTTTTAATATCAATTTTCAAAAGATAACACTTTGTCATATGCTCATTTCGTTTATTGTTATTTGTTAAACTTCAAAACATATGAAGATATTTAGACAGTTCAGTCTCATAGACGATCTTGTCTTAACAATTATCACCCTATTACTCATGAAATTAATCTTTCACGCCTAAGACCAAAAATCTAGGGTAAATATCTCATGCTATTCTCTCCCCCACCCCATTTGTCTCTATATGAGTTGAATGACTAGTAGTATATCAAGATATCTACTTTCTGAACTTTCGTTTGTCAAAGAAAACACTAAAAAAATACAACTAATTGCTCCTTAGATCGATTCCAACCATTCTAAAATGATCATCATAAACTACCAGTCAAATTAACATTCAAAAAAAGAAAACAACATAAGCTAGAAAAGCACATATGAAAAGTTGTTAGACTCTACTAATCTTGCCCAGCGAAAATATCTAGTCACTTAGTGAGTAGTGCTTAAAAGTACTCTTGCCCAACGACCAAATAGTTTGCCCAACGAGATTGTCACTGGATCTCACAAGCTTAATATATCTCAAAATTCTCCCAACGAGACTTGTCTTGCCCAACCATTGACAAGTTAGTGAGTTTTCTAACTTTGTTCACGCCCAATGTGATTATTCTCGTTTAGCGACTACTAGTCTCGTCCAACAAAGGCCAAGTCAGTAAAGCCCCTATCTTTGGTTTCACTTAGTGAATATACTCTCGCACAACAACAATTAAGTCCCTAACTCTCTGATTTTAACCTCGCCCAGCGAGTCTGCATAATTATACAAAATAGGATTTTGTAGATTTATGCCACACAAGCCTTTACAATTCAATGTAACACTAACCACATATGCGAAAAATACCAACCATCAAATTATGCATAATTCAATAAGATTTACTTGAAATACAATATCAACAATTCAACATATCAAAATTCCAATCACATCATTGCCAAAGATAATTCAAACTCCCTAACTCAACTGAATAGGTTATATTTCATCAAACAAATCAATTACTCAAATAAAGTACCATACCAGCATAAAATAAGCAATTGTAACTTTCCTATCACATCAATGAAATTAGTTTCCTTTATATTATAGATGACCAAACATCTCCAAAGGTCTTAAAACAACTCGAAAGGCACAATAAATTCTATATGTTCCTACGAACAACAAAAACATAATCAAGATACATAGTTAAGACCAATGATCAATAGAAAGTCTTATAGAGGACTCAAGACTCACACACAAGCTAGAAACAGTCACATGCATAGAAAAAGAAAAGAGCACAACAAAGAAAAATAATAGAAACCAACTTACTCTTTTATAGAAATTGATTGGATAGAGGTGGAGATCTCATCTCAAATATTACTCAAGCGGTCGCTAATATTCACACAACTGAGCAGGAGGCTAGAATCTCTAGAGAGAATAGAGAACTCTAGAGAAAAGAGGTTTGAGAATAGAGAACTCTAGAGAAAAGAAGTTTAAAGAGACGGTTTGATTTAAATAACGAAACTCCTTTATAGAACTTTTATTTATAGTTTAAACTTTTAATATTAAAATAGCCGAGTCTTATCATTTAAGACATTCTATTCCATTTAAGACACGAATTTCAAGACTCTTATATATAGTTATAAATGAAAAATAGTTTTTTTTTATTATGAATAATTATTTAAATTTAAAATTAGTAATTGATAATGTAAAATTGAAAAAAATGAAAAAGGACACCAAAGAGACGTATCCTTTTTATATATAGTTATAGATTATAAAATAAATAATTTGTATAATTTTGTGTTAAAAAGATAAAATTAGAAAATATATTATATTATGAGTAATTATTTGAATTTAAAAAGGTGATTAAGAATATATAAGTAATTATTTGAATTTGAAAACGTTGTTACTAAAAGGTAAAATTAAAAAAAAAAAATGTAAACATCAAAATGATCAATCTTCATAATTTAATAGTATAGAATAATATAGATATAATAGTATAGATAAAGATAGATATATATTTAATTTTTATATAAATGGAGTTAAGAAGAGTCTAACCGTTAACCTAATATTGCTTTGAACGGAACAACGAAGTAATTTAAATCATGGATGTTTCCCTAATGATAATAGTCTAAATGTACAGTTTATAATAAAATAAAAAATTAATTTATTTATACTTTAATTATTTGTAGTTAACTGTAAATTATAAAGTCTGGTTACAGAATAAAAGTATTTATACTTCAATAATAAAATAATAGTTTTTCAAGTTTTATCTTCATCTCATATTTGAATCTGATGTGATTAGTGAGAATAAGTTTGAAACAGAGGTTTAATGTAACGCATTTTAAGAGTTGAAAATATTACTTTTTAATTCTTGAGTTGAAAGAAAGCTATTTTTATAAAATGAAAAGATATAAACTGACACAGTAGATGAATCCCAGAATTGGGATAAAATCATCAAAAACAAGTAGAGTCACAAGTCACAATACATGAAATAATCATTTAGTACTACTATTACTATTACTACTGCTACCACCATAGTCACTGATGGCTCACTGTTGCTGGTTCTCTATATTAACTGTTCTGCTTTCTTCCATGTTGTGGTTTTTGTCTCCAATTATGACCATTTGAAGTTTGTTATCATTGCTGTCATCACTTTTGAGTACACTAAGTGGTAGCTGTTGCTGGCGTTGCAGGGTCTCCTTTTCAGGGGACGCTGGCATCGAATGCTTCTTCTGTTCTTTAGATTTTCCCCACACAACTAGGTAAAGCCCAACTACCACCACAACTCCTCCCATAATGCTGATACAATAACACACCAAATTCATCACATAAGCTCAATTTCCCAAAGAAAAATTTAAATTTACTGTAAAGATAAAGAAAATATAAAAGTACCTTCCAAGGTGGAGTTTCTCCGAGAGGACTATGCAGGCCAATGCTGTGACTATGATCATACGCAGGGGATTAAATGCAGTCACAAACACTGGCCCTGTGGTTTTTATAACCATGCCTTGCACATAAAATTGGATTGCTGATGTTACTATTCCCTGCAACATCAACACATGTCAAAAATGAAGAACAAACAAAGTAGAATATTTGAAAAGCTAGTTAACAAAGAATATCAGACATTTTGTCAAACATTTAGAGTGTCAAAACTATAATCTTTGAGCCCAAACATTTTGTACTAACCGAATATGCATAAGCAAGAAGCCTAGAATCCCAGCCCAGAGACCAGACATGGGTATTGCGCTCCATGAAAATTGTAAGTACACCGCTCTGAAGTGCACCCAGAAAGCAAACCCAAGTTGCCAGGGACATCTCTGCTGGGTACTTTCTCAATGTTATAGTCTGCAAATAATATTCAAATATGAAGCCTAAGTTTCACCGTAATCATACAAATGCAAAATGTATACTTATGATGTAATTAGTGTAAGTGAATGAATTACTTGTAATATGTAGAAAGCAGCGAAGCCAGCACAGCCTATGAGGAGAAAACATGCACCAGAGAGCCAATGATTTCCAGAAGGGTCGTTGACATTCTCAGGCTGGCCAACGTTGGTGGCTGATGAGCCTGCAATATTAAGAATAGGACCTTTGTACAGTGCCATTAGAAAAGCGCCTCCTAGAGAAACCACAGTGCCAATCATTTTGGCTAAGCATCCAACCTCCTTAAGCTTCATACGCTCCAATCTGTCAAAATCAAATTAAGATTATTTCTAATTCTGTAAAACACACTATAGATTAATTAATTAATGGGTTTGGTGAAGAGATTAATTAAGAAGATGACACGCATTAACGGGATGTTACAATGCGATGACATCGACTTATCACTACATCTACATGGTGTAAATTAAATATACAATAATCACCAACCCCTAGTGGAATCTATGAAGGATATTCACTGCTACGTGTTTGGTTTATGATAATCTTATGCTCTTTTCTATGCATCAAGCAACTAATTATTTAATTAATTAACTAATTAATTAATATCTCACATACCTAAAAATGATTGCCAGTACAAAGGTAATGGAGGGTACGGAGTTCATCACCGCAGATGCAAATGATGCTGAGGTGTACTTCATTCCCAAGAAGGTGAAGCATTGATCAAGTATTATCCTGTAATCAATAAATAACAATTTTTTTAAATTAGTTTATTCATAATTAAATTAATATTTTTTTTAAAAGTATATATAACTTAATTTCGTCTATATTGTTATTTTCGTAAATAACGTATAAGGACTAATTAATTTATCATTTATTCTTTTAGTAAATTGATTATATATAAATATATTATTATATAGGCGATAATGATGGTAATTTCATGAAATTATTATTTTGAGTCAATCTGATAAAACTGTGAATAAAATATTTGGTTATTTGAAAAATGGTAGGTAAGTGGAATAGATGACGTTACTCGACAAAAGCCACTGCCATAAGCTCTGAAAATATCCGAATTGTCATCTTCGGCCTAACTTTCCTGCAAATTAACATAAAAATGGATAAAGACTTTAGTTAATTAGCAACTCCAGTTAATTTACTGTAATTTTTATATTATAGATTTATGAATGATAAATTTGCTTGCTATTAAGAAATGAAAAAACGTTAATGATAGTTATTAAATTTAATATATACAGCAGTGACATTGCATACTATTGTTTTTAAAATTTGATCGGATTTTGGTCTCTTCCACCAGCTATATACAGTTTAGGAATAATATTGTAAAAGAAGAGAAAGTGTTGAAATTAATATCCGAAGAATGACCAATGAATTTATAGTTTAAGTATGAGTTAAATTTAATGTATTTTAACTTATTATATTTTTTAATTTTCTTGAAAAAAAAGTGTTTGTTTACTTATGAGCATTTAAATTCAACATTGTGTGGCAGTTAAAAAAAAAACATTTTTGTTTAAATATCACATTTATTAGGAAAAGGGAAAGTTTTTTCTTTTAAGAGAAAGAAATGATCTAACTTTTTAATTTGTGTATGTGCACTAAATTAAAAACAGATAAAGTAGATAACACAAAACCAGAACCCACCATTGACGAGAACAACGAAAAGGTGGCTGGAAATTATGTTCATGAAACGAAAAACATGTCCTAAATTTCTATCATGGAACAAGCAAAACATGAGTATTGTTTTTGAAAAACATCATGGTATGAGAAAATATGTGGTTAAAATTATCTAACTAGAGTTTTATGTTAGGTATTGGAAAACAAGAAGAGAGAAACCTTTCAAGAAAAAATGCGAATGGACCAAGAGCTACAGTGGCGATGATATTGCGATAAACAACAAAAACATAATGGCTCATGCCCTTGTTGAGAGCATCCATGGTGATAAGGTACATGCCAGCAGACCCAAATTGCAAGCTCAATATTATGAGATATGCTTTTGCATTGCATAACCACTCATACACCTTCTTACAACATTCCATTGCACTCAAAATAAGGTTTCTATTTTTTTTTTTCTAGTATTGTGTCTGATGACTATGTTTGTGTGGTACTGAATCCAAGAACCAGGTTACCCTTCTCAGTATTTATACACAAACATGTTGCTTAATTACTTGTTAATTGATTTGTTTATTGCTTAATCGAAAATCCACTACAACAAAAATTGCGTGATGACTACAGAGTTTACTTTCCATGAAGTTATGTGGCACAAGAGAGAAATAACTAATAATAAATATAGTTGGTATTTGCAATTCACCAAGGTCTGCATTTTCTTTTATCAGATTTTTATCTTAGGGTTCGAACATTATTTCAAAGAAAAGAAAAAAAAAAATCATTGGTGTGAAAAGATGTTTTCCTTTTCATGTCTATTTTTTTTTTCTTCTTCCCGTCATGCAATGATGATGGTCAATTTAACGCAAACAATTCATTTTTGGAGGTTTTGATGAACTCTTCCAATAACTTTAAGATAATTTGTCTTGTCGTATTGCAGCACAAACTTAGAGATGATTACACACATGCATTCCTAAACAATTATGACCATTAATTAACTTCCTTATACGAAATATGAATGGGGTTATGCTTTTGTATTTGAAAAAAGAAAAAAACAGAACACGAAATTGCAATTTTTCCTATTTTATTTTTTGTAATTTTAGATTTTTTCAGTCTGCAATCTTAACAAATTCTAATGCTCACTATAATTTTCAGAGCTATGTTTTCTTAGTTGAAGAAGATCGATCCGTGATCTGACGTAGGGATATTTTGGTACTCATTTGTTTATTATTAATCAATACTTTCGAATTACATTGGAATTTCAAACATATTTGCAATTTCTACAATCATCCTATACATAAAAATAAAACTTCAAAGGAAATTACTAGTTCAAAAGGAAGTATTTATGTCGCAACTCTGTTCCGATGAAAAAGAAAAATATTGCGGCATAATATTTTTGTAATTAAAATTAACAAAATAACTATTGGATACAAATAAAGTCTTATTGAATAAAAGAAGAAACAGATACGAGTTTACATATACTTAAAATAGTTTTTATTGATAAAAAAACTTTTTAAAATGATACTAAAAACAAATCCAATCCGTTAGAGTTTGACCTAAAACGGACAATAATAACCCCTCTCATATTGTTACTCTACAGTCATTTGGATCAAGAATACACTGCAATAATGATGTGTTGTGTTTACTCTCTTACATGTTGACCAAGTCTAAAACAAGGGTCAAAAGGTCAAAGTCAAATGAAAAGTATTAGATTTACTTCTACATTATTTTTTCTATTATTTTATTTATCTAAAAGATCAAAATCTTTTATTTACACTAAAATTGCCATCAAAGCAGGTTTTTAACTAAATTCTTACAAAATAATTATTTTTACACAAAAGCCATAATTTTATCTAATTATAAAGAGATACAGATTTGGAATTGTTAAACATAGCTTTCTTAGGAAAATGGAAATGAAGATTTGGAAAGAATGAACTTGAGCTTTGGAAAGATATTTTGATATCTCAATATGACTCAATGAGAGCATTAGATGAGACAAGAAATCTTAATTATGGAAAGATGGGGAAACATAGGATTATACAATAAAAAATCTACATATAAGTGGTTAAATGATAGAATTAAAGATTAGGAATAATTTTTATAGGACTATTCTTTTGGAAAATAAAAGCCTTACCAACAAGTCAACACATGAATATTAATAAGATTATCACACGAAACAACTTACAACACATGGGTAGTAGAATGTACACCATTTGTCAATCTTGTGATAAAACAGTTTCACATTTATTTTTTGCATATAGGTTAGCTACATATATGGAAATTTGTGTGATTTTTGGATAGGGACATTTTTTGTGTACCATAATAGTGCAACGATACCTCAATTTAAAGATTTTTGTTTAAATAAGAAGTCTAATACATTTTGGAAATGTATATAAATGGCAATAGTTTAGAGCATCGGGATTCTCATAGGAACAACATTATTTTCAGAAAAGCAATACCAAATGCTGAGGAAATTTTCTGTTACACAAGTAGAGCTTGGATATGGAATTCTAACCATAAGCTAGTTTTTCATATTCTGATTGGTGTATCTATCCAATCACATGTCTAAAATCATTGCACATTTAATCACATGTCTAAAATCCAACAAGTCTTGAGAAATTAGTTTCAATGGGAATAATATAGAGACAAGTCAATAAAAAAAGAAGGTTTTATAATTTCAACTTTAAATGTGAGAAACCCTTTTGCCATTTGTTGGCCTATATGGTTTTTTTGTCAGTATTGTAGTTGTTAGGAATTCTTTGTTAGTCTATTTTTTGTTTTTCTTTTTCTTTTTCTTCTTTTTTTTCTTCTTTTTATGTTTTTATAGGGAAACCGTATTGTCCTCTTTCAATTTAATTGTTATTCCTAATAAAAAAATAAATTAGTCTAAACGAAAAAGAGTTTTTTTATTTAATAAAATACATGTAAAGTTGGAGAATTATCACTGGTAAATGGTGCACCAGTAACGAGACTTCCTAGCCTTTGCACCAACAGTGTTACACGGAAACTAATCCTCCATTTCATATGTAGTTAAATCAAAATAATCGACATAAAATGACTATATTTATTGTTATTTTCCTTATTTTCATCTTATATTTGAAGTATTTATTTATTTAGTATTATGACATGCTTTAAGATGTTAGTAAGGATAAATGAAGTTATCATTTTTTTTTTTCAATTTCTGATCTTTTTTATATTGCAACCGTTATAGCATTAATATTATTTTGATACTTTACTTCAGGATATTTAAACCATTATTATGCTAATCAGCATAAAAAAATACGTTTTATAAGTACGCTATGTTTGCTACATATACAAAAGAAGTGGCAGAAAACGAAAACATAGAAAATAGGGAAAGTAATAGGAGAGGATGAGATTAGTATACATGAGAAAATAGAGGAAAGTTATCCAGAAAAGAAAATGTTAGATATAAATACACTCATTATGTGCTTTTAGGCGAGGAAAAAAAAGAAGCAAGATGTTATGTTATGTTGTGATTTGTATTTGTTTTTCTACTAACTTCATAATCAATTATGACCACATAAATAGAGGATTTCTTTTCAAATTTCTGTATATAATAAAGGGACAAAATAATGATAATAATAAAAGTAATAATAATAATAATAATAGCAGTAATAATAATACATATAGATTTAATACTATAATAAATATATTTAATTATGATTTTTATTTAAGTAAAAAAAAATTATTTCTAATTTATTTTTCACATATTTTTCTTCTTTCCTTTTTCTATTTCTTTTTTCACAGAGGCTTTAGCAAATATATTTTTATTTTATTTTAAATTTGTTAAAAGATATTTAAGATGCATTTTTCAATTTGAAAAAAAATATAACAATTGAAATTAAAAATATAGTTAAAATCATTATGTTATTAAATTTTATTATAGATTATAATTAACTAAGTACTAGAAATTCAATACTTTTAAAATATATTTTTTTCACATAAATTTTGAAATGTATAAAAAATATTATGTGAGGATAAGTATTTTGTTTTCTTTTATTTTAGCAATCAACTATTTAGTAATTGAGTTCTAATCGAAAACATATTTTGACAAAACATAAAGTAAATAAAAGGTTTTGTCAAAATGGACACTTTAAACAAACTAGGTACATACCATTTTTTCTTGTAAAATGATTACTCATATATATTATTAACGTTAATTAATCTTTGTCGAATATGACGTTTTTCTATACCTACGAGGATTTTACGTAACGGAGATAACATGCTACAATGCTTGTCATATCATTACCAAACAGTAATAAAAATTGTTTTTAATTCTAATTTTTCTGAAATATTAAAAATAAAATTCGGCTTACGATCGTTAAATGCATAATCAAAAGAATTTGTTCAGTAACTTATTGTATAAATTCGTACCAAAATTTTAACGATGAATAAGAGGTATATAAATGAAGAGATGATAGCTGATAGGAGTGATTGGAGTTCTCTTATGATAAATCCATCTCCAAATTATTCTAGATTTCTTAGGATTCCGAGTGTTCTTGTCGAAGAATATTAGTGAGAACACAAAGAAGATCCTTTCAGCTCACACGATGCTCCTCCCAACCATGTATAACTCCACGATCATTGTGCAGTGAGTGTCAATATTGAATAGGGTTCCTCCATTGGAAGATTGCGATGTGAATGTCTCTCCATGGTTACATGTTTGGGGAAAAAAGAAGGGAAAACCTAGCACCAACAATGGGCACCGTTCAAGCATTGTGTCAGTGCTTACAGTAATGGCCCTAATGACGTTGGAGTTGCATAATGGTGACTTTGGCCAAATGATGGAGCTGCAAATTGAGGGAGGTAGAGCGAAATTTAGCAACAGTACCTTGTAAGGATTAGAAATGGTGTATGCCTTGTGTTGCCCTTGGTTAGGTTGAAGATGAAGATGGAGGAAGAGGAGTGGCCATCCAAACCCAATCATTATACTCATCATGGGTGTTCAGTTGAGAAGCACCTTAGAAAAAGAAACTCTAAATACTGATTAAAAAAAAAAAACTTTCTATATTGATTGTAATTAGAACAAGTATGAGTTCAATCGATATAAAAACTCTCACATTATTTATAAAATTGACACAGGGTCACTTTTTATACTCAATAGATTATAATTAGTATAATATGTCGCTATAAAATGTGTTTTATAAAATGTGTTTTAGGCTTTTTCTCATAATCCAAACATTTGATCTTCCAAGTATTCAGTTGCTTGGATTTGTCCTTAAGGGACTTATTCTCCTCAACCCATGCACTTTTCTCCTCTTTATAAATCTTTTATAGGGTGGCATGCTCCTCAACCAATTTTGTCTTGTCCCTATTGGCCAACTCCTTCTGCAACAAATTTGATACCTTCTGGCTGAGTATAAAGGACCAAATTTGAAATTCTAGATAGCACAAATAAGAATAATTGGCCCAGTCTCCTCAATAAGCTCTAACTCATTATCCATCAAGAAGATGCACACACCCTTGCACATCTCAACATGAGCAGCCTCCAAACCACCTAATTTGGACTTGCTCTCACAATTTCAAGTTGGGAACCACAAGGTCTCTAGTTTTCTTGTTACCATTTTCATCGTAAAAGTGTGAGCGGTCATCCAGGTTAATCAGTACCCTGAAAAAACCATGCTTAAATTTCTTAAAAGACTAGGAATATTCAGCTATCAAACACATACTCAACTTTCTCACTAAGGATAATCAAGTAATCGTATCCCTCAACCACGTAAGGTAAAAATAAAGAAAACACTAAGGTGAAAGAGATAAATAAAATGATATACACACTAATCTAAAAGGGTGAGAAGCCTAAGTACACCCATAGTAAACTCATCAAAGGGTAGTCAAACATGTAATTGAAGGAAAAACACTATATACATGAAGAAGAACTCCTCCTCGTTCCCCTCTCGGCGATGACAAACAACATTTACCCTCCTAAGGGACACTATGTCCTCGGACACCATTTTCTCAAAAACGTAAATGTTATTTAACCATGAATTTAAAATTCTAGACCACCTAACCTTGGAAAATTGAGTTCTAACTAAAGGGTATACCTACCAATACCCTTCCCTCTTGGGTAATTGGGACTCGACTTGCTCCTCAGAGCGGTCCTCCCTATTATCAATAATCACCTCCATCTCTAACCCCATGCCATAAGATAAAGAAGTGTCTGATATTGAAGCTTGACTACTAACACTATTATTTCTACTCGAATCCTCTATAGAACTCATGTATGATCCACTATAAGAGATACCTTTCAAGTAATCGGCTTTTGAAACAACAAACTCGTCTCAAAAAGATAGCGGGTTGAGCGAGGCTGTACCTGAGTCAAATTAATGATCAATTAGAAATGTAGTATACTAGGAAGTGACTCCTAGGTCGCCTCTCAAGGTCCAATATTTGGTCCAATCATTAGATGAAACACGTAGTAGGGGGGAAGGGGAGGGGTTGAACAAATTCTGGAAATTGAAATGAACTAACTAAACACGAATTAAAAACACTAATTACAGACAGTTTGACCATTAGCTCAATTACAATTGTTTCAATCCCTGATTAGCAATAATTATCTACTCCTCTCACCCTTAATCCAACACAAATTAAATGACTAAGTGAAGTCTAAAACAATTTTCGTAAAATGAGCATCAAGCAAATACGTTCACACATATTCATTCAGTTTTGCGCATCACAGATTAATCGACTAAGCGAAGATTAAATGCACACAATTTAGACCACTAAGCACGAACCAAATTGAACAACACAAAACAACTTTCATATGATGTAAGACCCAGAAGAACATAATCACAATTAAGCACAATAATCTCATGAAACAATGCAACATCCCTAGTGTCCAACCCAACAAATTCAAGCTTCCATTACAACCAATTTCAACACAACAAAACGTTTAACCAAAAAATGAAATTCAATGCATAAACCAACTTCAATGAAAAAACGAAATTGGAATGATGAAACCAAAAATGAAGCAATACAGCAAAACGCCATTTCAACATAACAAAACGAAACAGAATGCAATGCAAGACACAAAACGAATACTGAAAACGAAATGAGCAAACAAAATGAGCAAACTAATTTGGGCAGCGAAAATGATTAAGTAAAGGAAGGCAAACAAACTAAGTAGTACAAGACAATAAAACGAAATTAACATTAAACATCAAATTAATTCTGAAACAGAGATGAACAAGGAGGAAAGAAATAAAAAACCTAAACAATGGAGAGCTCTCTTCTCTGTCCAAGAAGCCAAAAAACGAAAATAACATAGAATGAGAGAGTGCTAAGGGTGGCTGCTGCATGGGCACCAAAACCTAGGTCAACCCCCTTTTTGGGCCTTTTCTAATTCACTAAAATTGGACACAATGTGAAAAAGTATGCCCAAAATACACTAAAGTCGAAAATGAAATATAATGCTAATGTGGATGAACGAAAATGACGTGGAAGCCCTTTTTATATCCTAAAATATGATTCCAAAATTTGTCCTAGAAATAAGAATGGAAGTAATTATGCTAAAATAATTCAAATTAATTAAAACAAGAATTACTGGTCAAATTAAGCACAAATAGTAAAGCTTAGTTAATATTAAACATTTAAGCACAATTCCTTAATTAAATCTGGTACAAGAAGTTAAGTGAATGGGAGAAAATATTGAGGACAAAATAATGATTCATCATGGGTGTAGAGTAATCTTTCAAATATTTGTGTTCAAATAGTGCAAATAAAGCCTCTATTTATAACAAAATTCTTAATGGTTCCCCTTCCTACCCCTACCCCTCAACTCTTAGATCTCTAGATTTGAGGACTGAGAGTTGTGACTTTGCCCCTTCTAAGTAATGCATCGTTTCATGTGCAACACATCAATCTCATACCTCAACACCTCCCTCTCTATGAAATACCTAACACCTAAATCATTATAACCTCCTTATTGCTATGCTTCTCAAGGCTGAGGTACTTATCTTTAAGGTTATGACTAAAGATACAAATTTTCTTTGCAAAATTTTTATCGAATCGACAATCTAAAAACTAAACACCAAATACTAATGTCTTATTCATGGAGGCTCTTTATACACCTTTAGCATGTCACATGTAAAGCTTAGGGGGCAAGTGTACTAGCTATGGCCGGGTATCCCTCGACCATACTAGTATTGTCTCGTGCTTGATCGAGTACATGTCGACCCACTAAGTCAACATATACTAAGCCCATCTTTATTTATCTAGTTCAACATCATACAGTAAACTTACTCACCATGATCGATTATGAACTACGATAATGTAGGAGACAACAAGTATTTGGGCAAAAAAATCATGTTCATGCATGTAAAAAAGCTTATACTGTAACATCATGATTTAGGATATAAGTGTGAGTAAAAGAGCATCCATTATTTAGAAAAATAAAACTCTGATACCATCATGATATAGTAAAAAAGTTTAAGCTTTATTAAGTTATCATGAAAATAAATAAAAACATGTGAGAATAATAATTAATCTGATTACAACTTCAAATAACATATTAAACTCTTTATAATTTGTTTAAATAAAACAAAACAAACATCTTTTTGAAAACCCTAAAAGTAATTCCTCACTCGTTTGTCGTTCTTCACCGCTTCAACATCATCAACAACAACATCTGTAATATCATATGCTCCCGTATAAATACGATCATTGCAGGTGGAAACCATCACCACAATGCAATGGTGAGCTAATAGAATCAACATCTAACTCACAGATAAGAGTGCAACTATCCATTAAGATATAAGCTCATAACATTTCAATCATCATTTCTTTCCTAGGAACATTTCCAAAATGTACACTAAGTATCTAACACCACCATGCATTCGAGAAACATCATAACATCATAGAAAATACTACCGTTTTCTATAAAACACCATGACACCGTATAAAACACTAAGGCTTCATATACAACATTAAAACATCATATAAAAATACCACGACTTTCTATAAAAACACGACAACACCACATAAAATTACTATGACTTTTTATAAAATACCACGACAATATATAAAATACTACGTCTATCACCACTAACCACTATATTTCCTTTGTACTCTGGCCCTTCAACCTATTTACCAAAATAGGGCCTACTTACCAAAGTAGGACTTTCACGATCCTGTTTACCAAAACAGACAAGACTTTCACGATCCTGTTTACCAAAACAGGACCTACTTACCAAAGCAAAACTTCCACGGTCCTGTTTACCAAAACAGGGCCTACTTACCAAAGCAGGACTTCTACAGGTACACCACTAAAGTATAGAAAGATGATACATGAAATATTGTGCTCGCAATTCAACACCATGGTTATCCTTATCAATTAGCATGGAGAGTATTTAAAAATTTATATCTTAACACTTGATCGCAACCACCCATATTAACAAAACCATTAACCATAGTGCGACCATTTTTAAACAACTCATTGCATACGAAAATTTGTACATGTATTCACAGTATTAAATGCCCACTACCAATACAATTCATAGATAATATAAAACATAGGCATTCATGTGACCTCTACGGTAAGCAAACCCAAAGTGTCCATAAAAAATCCAAAACATCCCAACGTAATAATAGACTCATGCACATATAAGTAATAACAATAGACTCATGTACATGCTATTAATAAACATATCTGATACACATATAAGTAATAACAATAGATTCATGCACCTTACATTATGTTATGGAATATACCATATGCACCTCGTTGATGTGTCCATGGCATACTAAAAGATGAAAAACCATACTGATTAACATCACGTCAATTCACTAAACCTGAAATCTTTTACTTTCGGTTCTAATAACATTAGGGAAAACAAACTGTTAATATTTTTATAAACCAAAAACGTCATCTGGATTGACAAATATATAAAAAAACAAATCTTAATTCTATTTATATATAAAACTTAAGGCAACCTTTACATTGTCCACTTTTCCTAAAATATCACCGGTCAATCCTTTTCTCACTTTCCAAAATATAATCCAAAATATAATAACCAACAGCTAATTAACAATGCTTATAATCAAAGAAAATTATATCCTACATAATTAAATTCACATATCTCTACAATCTTGTACATTATATATATATATATATATATATATATATATATATATATATATATATATATATATATATATTGACTCCACAACAAAAAAATTAATTTAAGCACTGCATATAATAAAGATGGCTTAACCTGTCAATTTAAAATAACTCATCATGAAACATATTACTTTAAAATATAAATTATATGGCACAAAAATAAATATAGCGTATAAATTATACTCCACCACAAATAAAATATTAGCATAATCAATTAAAGATTTAATGACATGTTAATTGGAACTGTTTGAAATTCGAGACTGAAGACACTCCAAGCTTCCTTTCGGTCTGCCCATCTTTCAATGTTTGCTGAAGATTTCCTTTGTAAGACTCAAGTTAGATAGGTCTCAAGAAGGTCAAAGTGAATATGATTAGACAAAAATAGTTTTACCTGGTCATTAACGCTATACTTATAGGCATTATTCCCAACAATTAACATTAACTGCTCATAAATGTTGTATCTTCTTTAATTCTTACGTAATATTCACCTATTAAGACCATTTACACTGTTTCTAACCCCATTAATTACCTTTTAATGTTTCCTTTAACGTTCATTCGTTGTTCAACCTTGTAACTGGACTTCCCTGGCCCAATCGATAAGCCGCTTCTCGCCCTTATCGTCCATTCCCGACTGGTCAGCCGCCCCCTCATACTATAGGAACCTTTAACGCTGCACCACATGTCCCATATTACAAAGAATATATTACAAAGAATAATAAGGCTTATTAAGTAAGTGAAAGATAACCTAAACAATAACATAATAAATGTCTATGGTTTGAAAGTCACTGCATGAAAGAAAATCACAATTAATGGCATAACAATTGTGAAAAGAACCGAACGTCAAAAATTGAAACCCGCACCAATGTAAAATTAATACTCATTCCACACCGTGACCAGTAATAAACCATCACTCACACCACAACATGTACACAACGTTAGGCCTAATATGACACAGTCAGAACATAATTAACCTTACCATGTACAAGCAAAATAATTCCATAATACAACACCACATCCATTAATGTTAATATTTAACAAACTCACATCATATAACCAATAATAAAAATAGCTCCCCTTACACATATATTCATTCCCATCATTCATGGAAACACTATTGAATACAACAACAAAACAATGTCAGCTCCCCTTAACAATAAATTCTAAATATTCTAAGCCTTCCTAATAGCTTGGTTCCTAGCCTTCTCCCTTGATAGAAAATAATTTGTCCTCTCTAACTTCTTTCACAACTACATGGTTTTCGATCTCCTTTCCTAATAGTTAGGGTTTCTATTTTAATATTATATAAACATTAAAGATATCTGATCCGATTGAATTAATTTTTCTGAAATCTTTATAAAAACTCATCAGTTTCATAATAATATTTAAACGGTACAAATCCACAAAATATAATTATTATTTATATATTTTAATTACATATTTAAGCCAAATTATATTATACTTAATATATATAATATTATTATAACTATCCCAATCCTTATTAAAACTGTAATTCCACAAAAGAAATATTATTTATATGATTATAAATAATATAACAAAAGCCAGTTGTCCCATAAAATATTATTTGTTTAAATACAAAAATATATAACTATTACCACAAGAAATAAGTTATTCCTTGTTTTTTTTTTTCTAAACTATTTTAATTAACACATTAATGTCACTCTCCGAACTTTAATTAATTTTTATCAAACACATGTACAACAATTATTATAAATATTAATACACACTACACTTGCAAATGAAACAAATTGAAAATAAATAATAAACATATATTATCCATAAAGTAAGAATTAAACACATGACATCTAACCCATATTGATGAACTCTAACCAAACCAATTGTAATATACTTCACTTCTATTTAATATGTTATTTTTTATTTTAATAAATATAATTAAAGTCTAAACTATCTTTCTAGATATTTATTTTTTTCTGGATTTTACATATACAATAGATAAAAATAACACTTATTGTGAGGACAAAGATTTACGTTTTAATTAATTACTTGCTAACGTGAGAAACTAATTTAAATGTGAGAATATCTTTTTGCAATATCAACTCCTCTTACCTTTAAGAAGAATGAGTGGAGAAGTACAAATAGTTTTAAAAGTTTGAAATGTTTGAGAAGTCTTTGAATTCTTACTATATGTTATTTCTTTAATAGAGTAAATATGTTTTAATTTGTGGCCATTCATTCTCTGTAGATTTAACTATTTTGGGACGGCATAAATTTTTTTTTTTTGCGATCCTAGCATTGGTGGTATGATTTGAACACTTATTACCAAAAACATGGATACAAAATGAGTCAGCGTAGGACTCAGTTTTGGATGCATTATTTTATAAAGTTGTTCCAACACACCCCTGAAAGGAAAAACACTACCATCGCCAATGTGACAAAAGCCGTAGGAATTACAGTTGTCAGATAAATTGTGGTGTACATTGCTTTCATATATTTCTTTTCTGTTTAATATTACTACCCGCCAGGAAAAGAAATTCAGTACAGATCAGACTCAATTCTATTATCGTAAATATTTCTGTTTACCTGTGACGTATTTATCTACCAAAATATGACTTGTTCATATCCCTATCCATGTAAAAAATTCTCATTCTTATGTAACTTACTATACAATTACGTTAGGTAAGGTGCTTTATTATCAAGTCGTCGATTCTTGTGCCGTGTTTCTACCATATTTTCCTTTCAAAAAAGAAACTCGTTAGAAGAGAATTAATTTTTCTCCTAAGTAATTATTAGTTTTAACTAGTGGGAACAAATTACTAAAATCTTAGTTGCTCCGTTTTTTATGATATTAAAAAGTAAAAATATAATTAAGAAATTAATTATTATAGTAAAATTAATTAAAAAGTATTATTGACATTTATATTAAAGTTATAAAAATTATATATACTAGTGAAAACACATGCGCAGGTGCGTTTTTCTTATAAGAAGAATAATAAAATTATAATTATATAAATAATATAACTAACTTTTAGAAATTAATTATAAATAGTTTTTATTTATTTTGTAGATGATTTTATTTATTTCGTAGATAAGTTTTACTTTTTATCATTTGAAAAAAATTATTAAATTTAAAAAATTAGTTAAATCTAAAATGATATATAAATTAAAGAGAAATAGCAAAAGAAATGAACACAAAAGAAAATCTTATATATATATATATATATATATATATATATA
>NC_028356.1:25645051-25705082 GCF_000741045.1 Vigna radiata var. radiata
ATATATATATATATATATATATATATATATATATATATATATAATAGTATAGATAATTAGTTAGGCTTCTTTTATTTTTAACATCTTATCTCAGATATATGGTATTACTCGTGGCCATGTCGAAGCATGTGGTTAAAGATATGCACCTATCTTTTGCAATTTTGAAGTATTTCCTGTATATACGTCTTGGTTAATATTATGCTATATTCGCATCTATTCCATCTTTATAACATTTATTTTATTTTTCATTATTTATTTTGGGTCTTTATATGGTCGGTAATATACCATATTTTAAGTGTTTTTTTTTGTTTGATAAATTCAGTTGATTTTTCTATTATCATATGTAATATTATTTGTTTTTGTATAATGATGCGACTTCTTATATGATAATCTTACAAATACAAATAAATAAGAATAAGCAATATTTGTATTTATCTATACTTTACATATTTTATGTATTATTCAGGTTTGTTTATGTGATTTCAATAATGTAGGATGATATAGAAACAAAATCACATTTAAAAAAAATAAAACCTTAGACAACGGTTGTACTAAAAATTGAGACAGAAAGGTATATGTTATTGGTTCTAAATCAAACTGAAGTCATAAGAAAATATTTAAAATAAAATAGGACCTATTGTATCAGTTCATTTAGGAACTGACATAAAAAATGGTTTATGGTAGTGGTTCCAATAACAATCGTTATCATATATCCTATCAGATTTTAAATAATTATTTAATTTTCAGGATCTATAAATGTTATTGAAATTGGTACCAGAAACCCAAAATTATTATTTTTTTTGTTTACCACTTCGTTACCTTATAATCGAAGGAAAATCTTCGACTTTTGGTTTTGGTTTTGAACTGGGGCTAAAACCTCCTTTTTTTCATCTTGTCATAATATGTCTCGGTTGGTAATTCACTGTCTATTATTTAGAATAATCATTGCCATATCTTTTCATTACACTAGTTAGCTTTCTTTATCGAAGGGTTGACACCTTTGGACTCAATTCTAACACATTTAACAAATATTTCAAATTACAACTAAAATAGACAAATAATAAATTCTAGTTTAACAAATATTTCAAATTACAACTAAAATAGACAAATAATAAATTCTAATTAAATTAAATAACACTTTCTAAGAATTTATACTCAATAGTAATCTAAAATAGAATTTAAATACATATAAACACAATTGGACACATTTTATCAAAACTCAATATCAATACCACGATTAAATACAGATATACAAAAATTTAAATTTTCAAAGTAAAGAAAAATAAAATCTCTAACTTGGAATGTAGTGTAATACCCAGTGAGGAAACAAGGAAAGATTCATAGTTGCCCAAAACTCACTAATGGAAAAGAACACTCGTGACAACCCAAAAGATTGAAGAACGTGGTGGAAGAACGGAGAGTTTCGGTGCCTTAGTTAAGAGGAGCAACAACATTATTGCAACGATGAAGAGTGATGACACTAGGTGTTGCGACAAGGAGCGATGATGAACAAAAAGGTGAAGGGGTTATGTTGAGAAACGGTAAAAAACATCCTTAACCAGTAATGGTTCAGGGAAAGGTGAGGGCGACATTGTGCAATGATGGTGGGAATAAGAGAGAAAGATAATTGTGCATGGTTGGAGAAGTGAAAAAGTCAAAACTTTTTAACCTTTGAGACACTATAACAACGATTATTTAACTTAATAGTCATTTATTATGAATAGCAATGATCTAACGATGAACCATCGTTGTTTTTCGATTTTGACAATGCAACGACGATCATTCAAGAAATCTCTATCATAATGTTGAACTTAATTACGATATTGTGTTCCTATTTTATTACATTAACAATATAAGTAAACACGTCATTTTAATTCACTACCCATGGGTCAACCTTAACCCTATTTAAAAGTAAGCCCTATTTTAGTGACCTACTTTTTTGATCAAAATCCCTGAGTAGAATGGGTTGGGACATCTTTAGGGTGGGTTGAGCCCCATTTTCGATCATACCACTTTTTCTTTCATCGAAGTGAAAGTTCTCACCGAGAGATCTTCTTGTGTCCTTGGTTCGACATTATTTTTCTCACCTTGCTAAGGAACGATTCAAACTTTCGCGAACCTCGTCACTGACCTCACAATATCTACGCTCTCCTCGTCACTAACCTCACAATATCTACACTCTCCTCACCACTGGCCTCGCAGTATCTACGCTCTCCTTCCTTGAGACCTCGCCAAATCCATTCTTTGTAGAACACCACCAGTTTTGGTTGCGCCTCTAGATTTCACTTCTTACAAATCTTTTTTTTTCTTTGTTTTATTTTTGTCGAGTGTTGGTTTTCCACTTGATTGGTGGCCATAATTCATTTCTCACGCCCCTTTTGAGGGAATGTAATGGATTTAATCATTATATGTAGGGTTGGGCAAAAATAACTGATCTGTACTGTACTGCAGTTAACTGTACTATATTGTACTAAAAATAACTGATCCATTTCTAGTAACAGTTCAGTATACTATCTTATGGTTCAGTTTTTAAAAACTGAACTTATAACAGTTACAGTTCAGTTAACTGTGAGAACTGTATCTACTCTTACATCTTCTCTAATTTGAGTTCAATTGTTTCATCTTGTCAAGAAAACTTTATTTAATAATAAAATATTAATAAAAATAACTATTCACATAAAAAAATAATAATTAATTTTTTAAGACAACTTTTTTTATCACAAAATTTATATTTTTATGAATAAAAACAAAAAATTTAATTTATATTTTTATATTTTTTAAGTTATATAAATATAAATATATATATATATATATATATATATATATATATATATATATACATATATTTATATTTTTTTATTAATAAAATAAATAAATAAAAAATAAAATAATTTTTAATAAGAAAAAAAATATAAATAAAATAGAAAATAATAATATTAAATAATTAAAAATCAATTTATTAGACACTTATGAATAAAATAAAATAAATATTAAAATAAATTTCAATTAAAAAAATATGTATTGTTATACTATTTAGTTTAAAAATTAGTACAATTCAGTTTAAAATTAGTATAGTTACTAGTTCAGTTCAGTTTATATTGTAGTTTAGATAAATTAGTGTAGTTTACAATTTAGTTAATAGTTCAATTAGTGTAATTTACAATTCAGTTAATAGTTTAGTTCAGTTAGTGCAGTTTACAGTTCAGTTAATAGTTCAATTAGTATAGTTTACAATTCAGTTAATAGTTCAGTTCAGTTCATACTGTAATTTAGTACAATTCAGTATAGTTCAGTTCAGTTCAGTTTGATAAAACAAAAAACAGTTCAGTTCAGTTTGTCTGAACTGTTTTACAGTTCAGTTTAGTTTTTAGCAGTGCAGTACAGTTCAGTTCGATTTGCCCACCCCTAATTATATGTAATGAATATTTTACTACTTGAGGTTTCTGGGTCTTCTCCATTTTATGTGTTTTTCCATTGTAAAAAGCCACCTTTGTGTTCATTGAAATTTATTATGTGATGGTTCGTTTCTAAATGTACGATGTTGTGCTCAGACTCTTAATTTGATGGTTCAAGATGGTTTAAAGGTGATTGCAAAGCACTCCGTAGTATTAGAGAAGTATGTTAAATTATCAGATGGAAGAACTCTCAAATTCAAAGAATGTGTTAGTGATGTTGGCATAAATATGAGCATGGGTTCGAGATTAGATGTGACTACAAGATGGAATTCAACCTATTTAGTGCTTGAAAGTGCAATAAAATATAAGGAAGTTGTTGAGATTGTTGATAAGGGAAGCACTGGTTTAGCTAAACCTTAATCTCACAGTGTTATGGTTTTTGATGATGACAACACATTATTAATAACACATGTATTGTTATGTGTTACATGTTCCATTCTTTATTATGAATGATATCTTGAAGAACATGTTTGTGTTGATTCTCATATACATATGCATATTCACTAATTTTATACTTGATACATCATTTCTGATTGCATTACATATGATTTTGAAAAGAAAACCACATGCATTTTGTTGAACTTATATTTTGTGGCAAAACAACAAGTTTTAAGTCAACTTCATTATGAAGTAAGTCGATTAAAACTCGTGACTTTGCACAAATTTTCAAAAATAGTGCTGTGAGTAATTTTGCAATGAAAAGTTTTTCAAAAATGTTTTGAAGTGTTTAAGTCGACTGCATGCGCAGGGAATTCAACTTAGTTAGTTAATGTTTTGAAATCATGTTAATGCTAGTGAACTACAATGACTATATTTCCATTCAATGTTCAAGCATTAAATGCAAGTCAACTGAATTAAATGCGTAATCAATTTGGTTTTTATGATTGCTGTTATTTGCTTTAACTGTTATAACTGTTTGATGATAGTCGACTACATTAGTGGAAAAGTCGACTACAGGAGCGTCTATTTCATAGAAAACTATAAGTAGAAGTGATTCTGTAATTCAAAAACAACGAATGAGACTTTGGTTGATCTAACAATTTCATTTGCTGTTTCAGATTGTGATCTTTGTGAAAAAACACTCTAAGAACTAATCAAGAAGACGAAGGAGATCTTTCTTTGAAGAGTTTCTTTAAGAGAAAGAAATTTGCGCTTACTGTTTGATCAAATTCTGCACTGTTGGTGTTCATCATATTGATCAAGACTTTATCAATCTATTGGAGATTGGACTGCCCTGTTGGGATTACAGGAAGAGAACGTGGAGTTCTGTACACTTTGAAGATTGTTCAAAGTGGGTTGAAGATTGCAGAAAAGGGGATATCTTGCTGCAGATCTTTGTGTTGTTGCGTATACTTTTAGTTAGAGGGTTAGAGAGATTGTCTATATTTTGACGTGGAGGTCTCTATAGAAATCCTATGTAAAAACCTTGACTAATATAGTGCATTGGCTTCCTGGTTGTGGAAGGACACTGGATGTAGGCATTGAGGCCGAACTAGTATAAAAACTTTGTGTTTGCTTTCTCTTTCCCTACACTCTTTACTTTAAGTCGACTTTACATTTCACACAATCAACTTTATTTTTCTGCTGCACTAAAACTTCTTATTCCTTGCGATTCAAGAAACTTTGTAAAGCTTTATACTTTGCGAAAAAGATTTTAAAAAGACTCTGATTTTTGAACCTCGCCAATTCACCCCCCCTCTTTTTGTTACAATTGACACCAGAGCTGGTTTTCATAAGATATTTGAAAAACTAGTCGACTTTTGTTTTCTTTGAATCGACTATATTCCTTGGAATGACTTTTGTTTCTTAAACAAGAAGGATATGTGAATCCACACTTGAATTGATATCAGCTACTTGCAATGCAAAGTCAAATTCTATCACTAATGGGTTCTATGAATCTTTTGAAACAGCAATCTTGTAGGACAAGGCAACGTATGATGGTAAATCTAGTCTTGGATCACAAAAAATCAATCTGCTTGCTGATAGATTTACAATATTTCTTAATGAAAAGAATAGCCAAAAGAGTCCAAGTGATAGCAAGAAGACCATGTCTGAAAATGATCTGATCATGATGGCAAATTCTAAAGTTGCAGAAGCAGATCTGAAACAAGAAACAAAAAGCTCCACGTGGTACTTAGATAGTGGATGCTCGAGACACATGACAGGGGATCCTACAAAATTCTCAAATATCTCTTACAAGAGTTCTAGTCATGTTACATACGGCGACAACCACAATGGAAAGATCATCGGTATAGGTAAAATTAAAACTCCTTCATCTTATGAAATAAAAAATGTTATTCTTGTTGAAGGGTTAAAGGACAATATACTCAGTATCAATCAACTATGTGACACAGGATTAAAGATTACTTTTGAGCCAAAATATTGTTTGATTAGCAATGGATCAACAGACAAATTGTTACTTGTGGGAAAAAGGCTTAACAACATTTACGTAATCGACTTCAAGGAAACATCATTCAAGTCAGTAGTTTTTTTTATGACTAAAGTGTTGGAAAACAGGTAGGCTTTGGTTTTAAACCAAAAGGGGGGGGGGGTGTGAATTAATGTTGTTTCAAAAACAAAATCTTTTCACAATCTTTTATCAAAAGTACAAAGCTTTTTGAACTTTCTTGAAATGCATGTAATGAAAATTTATATGCAGCGGAAAAACGTAGTTGACTGCGTAAAATATAAAGTCGACTGGAATTAAAGAGTGCAGGGATAGAGAAAATCAAACAATGGTTTTTATACTGGTTCGGCCAACAATGCCTACATCCAGTTTCCTTCCAACCTAGGAAGCAAATGCACTATAATGGTTGCGGTTTTTAAAACAAGGAATTTATAAAAGACCTCACGTCAAAAATATAAATCTCCTCTCTAACCCAAAACTAAAATATAGCTGCAATAACCAAACCAGACTTGCAGCAAGAATCCCTTCTTCTGCAATCTGAAACCACGTCGAACAATCCTCAACGTGAAACCCCTGTATCACAACAGGTCCAATTCCAGCACTCTTCACAGGATGCCAAGCCTCAATGCAGCAGTCTTTAGAGGAGGCCAAGCCTCAATGCAGTAGTCTTCACAGGATGCCAAGCCTTCACAAAATGCAGCAGTCTTCACAAGATGTCAAGCATTAAGTGATCAATCGAGAAACACCTTCTTTGTGTAGTATTTGATCAGAGAATGAGTGTACAAGCTATCTCCCTTTGAATCTTTCTCAAGAAAGATCACCACCGTCTTCTTGGAGAATTCTTGGAGCTATTAACACAGAGAATTCAATCTGAAACAAGAATGAAAATGTTAGAACGTCAAAAGCCTCTAAACAACTCGTGTTTAGCCAATTTATAGTTTTCTATCAGTCAGATTGTTTCTTGGTCGAATAGGCTACTAATTTAGTCGACTGTATTAATACAGTTATAACAGACAGTCAATATAATAGCTCTCAATCAACAAAAATCAACACACATTTAATATAGTTGACCAAGTCATCAATGCTTAACTAACTTTGAAAATAGCATAACAGAATTCCAAATCAGATCAAAAACACAGTTGAATGTACACCAAACAAAGTCGATTAACACATGTAAAAACACTTTGAAATTCTTTTCAACTCAAAACATCATAGAGCACTGATTCTCAAAATCTGTACAAAGGTTTTAGCATACTCGAATCCATTAATAATGTAGTCGATTGTACTATAACTTTGTCAAACAGTTATAAGTTCATGAAAGTGCTTGTGGTTTTTCACTTTGAAAAAAATGTGCAGTAAAACATATTTGATAAAGCATTTCACATTACATATAAGCATGTAAGCATGTTCCACAGATATATCAAACAATAGACATAGGAACATACAACGCAGTACATCAAACATGTTCAGCAAATATAAAAATCAGTACAACATAAGAACATGTAATGCAACAACATATGTACTATTATTAAGCATAATGTTGTCATCATAAAAAACTATAGTGATATAGAGTTTGTGTTGTCAACAATCTCCTCCTTTTTTGATGGTGCACAACCATGATTAATAACTCAACCATGTTTGCACAGTTCTAGACAAAACAAAGTAATAACATATAGCAAAAGATTTAACACAGTTCAATTACTCTGCAGTAGCAGCATAATATCAAGCAGAAGATGTATGAGACAAAAAAACTATTCTCCCCCTTTCACAAAGCTTTCATAATTTCTCTCACACACTCATATTTCTCTCCCCCTTTGTGCATTGACAAAAAAAGGAATGCTCTAGATATTATATGCAAGTTTTCATATCAGCATCAGAAAGATATGCAAAGTGTAAAATATAATGATGCTCTCACAACCACAATTTAATCACATAACAATGTTAGCTCCCCCTGAAATGTAGGCATGTGATGTAAAATGTGTAAAAAGTGATACTCCCCTTGTCATTATGCACAAGTAATAACATCAAATCAGATGCACAATGCAGCATATCATAGATTGAACAATAGTTTTAGCACATAGCTGTATCAAAGACAAGATATCAAACAATTTAGATATGCAATGATACAAACTTCAACAATCTCACAATATTATCTCAATTAAGATATTTGCAATAGATAATAGCCGAGATAATTGCAGATATATAGGATTTAAGAAAACAGTAAAGATAGAACCAAATTCCAGATGTGGAATTTATAATCCTGTAATACGCAGTTGAATGCATTAAATCATTAGTCGAATGCATTGCTTCTCAAATTTTGAATTCCAATGGTAGCTTCCAAAACAATGTCCTTCCTACAAAACCTTTCAACAACCTTTTCTAGATCAAGCATTTTGGTTAAGCAAGAATTATAATCGAAATAATAAAAGTCAATATGTAAAAATCTATGACAGTTCAAGCATATTCGACTTCACTCAAGACACAGTCGAATCAATCAATCAGTTATATAGATATTATTCAAACAGATTAAAAGCAATTGAGATTGATTCAGAATACTAATTTCATTTCCTTGAAAAAGATATTACAATGATAGGATTAGACAAGGAAACCAAAAGAAAAACAACAAAAGAAATTTCAATTTAAGCCAAAAGATATCTTATCACACTAGACAAAATACGTCAGAATATGACAATTCTTTCATTTCTTTAGACGAAGCTAGAAGGAATCAGTGAAGCCCTCATCAGAGAAATTTTCATTTAGATGGCTTATTTCATGATTCGTCATATTTGCAGAAGTACTTCCAATACTATATACTCAGCTTCTTCACCCATGAAATTCCATCCATTAACAGTTTTCACAATTCCCAAAGATACAGCAGCATCAAGATCAAATGTATTTGCTAAACCCCACATAGACTTCGGTTCATTTTCAACATTTACTCCTTGAAACTCCAAATTTTGCTTACTAATACTGCATATGGAAGACACAGTGATCTGTTTAGAGCAGCGAGTTTCATATGATTCATCACAACTTCTAACCAGTTTGTTGGAGCATTATTTTTGATACCATGAAGAAGATAAATGTCTTCACTTGTCATCCTGTCCGTTTTAACTCTTCCTGGTAATATGATTCAAGCAAGAAGAATAACCAAAAGTTTTTCTTCTTTTCTTAGACCTTCATGTGCATAGAACCTTTCAGTGGAATACCTTCCAGGAAATCTCAACCAATCCTTATATACTTTCCTCTTGTTGAATGAGATATTGGTTTGAGCAGAGGATAGATGTGACAGTTGATAACGGTAATTTTTACCATTATCTATGGTGCAATTTTCTTGCCAAATCAACACTTCTGAAGCTTGAAACACACTTGATCCTCTTTTTAATCTAACTTTGTGAATAAATTCAGCTTAGGCTATACACATTAGTTTTCATCACTAATTCCTCAAATTTTGTAGGAACTTTGTTTGCTTTGGAAAGACATTTAAGCTCTTGAAAGTGGAGAACCAAGGAAAAGCCTAGAAGATGAAAATTTGAAGATGTTTCTCTGCACAAGTGGCGCCCAGGCGCCCCTGAGGGGTGCCTAGCGCCCTTCAGCTCGCTGTTTGCCCTGATTTGTCACGCCTGGGTGCCCCAGAAAAGGGCGCTGGGCGCGACTTTTTGCTGAGTTGGCACCCTAGACCTATAAAAGGCACACAGTTTTCGAGGGTTGCAACTTCTTGGCGGCTGAAGCTCTGAAGCATCGTTTTGGACCTCTTGGAGCAAGTTTTGGGTTGTGGGAACTCACCCTTCTTCTTCCTTGGGTCTCCTTCTACCCCATTTTCTTCCATTGTAAGCTCAATCTCTCCATGACTATGAAGAGCTAAGTTCTTTTATGTTGGGGAATGATGTAAACTATACAAACCTTTTGTAAATGCACTTGTTCTAAATGAAAATATGCTTTTCTCATTACTAGTTAGTGTTTATTTCTTTGCTTAAAGCTTATTATGACTTGATCAATCATGGCATGATGTTAGGGTTTGCTTAGTATTGGGAAATATTTTGTGAACCTTGAAATGAACATAAACACCTAAATGAAATAATGTCTAGGGATAGAGCTAGGACCTTTGGTTGTCTTAAACTTCTTTTCTTAATGCGGGTGAACTTGTTAGGTTGCCAAGGGATTGGGATTTTACAAGTGAACCTAGGCTTTCTCACCAAGGGATTGGGTTTAAGTAACTTAGCTAGTTGACAAGAACAAGTTAATGAAAAAGAGTGGTTGGGTGCATTTGCATATGATTTTATAAGTTGAAATCATTCTCCAACATATTCATTCCACATATTCATCACTCATCTCATTTTCACGTGTTTTGGCCCCAAGTAGTTCAAACTTTTACTTATGCATGACTTTTACTTTCATTGCACAATCTCACACTAAAATGGAATCATTCTTTAGCTTAAATTAGATAGCAGTTATACGATTGTAAAGTAGTGACTGAGTCTCTTGGGAAACGATATCCGGTCTTACCGGTTTTACTACTTGAGCGATTTGGTACACTTGCCAAAGTCTCAACAAGTTTTTGGCGCCGTTGTCAGGGACATCAGTTTAATTACTTTACTTTTGTGTGATTTCTAACCCATTTAGGCTTTATTCTTATATTCTTTTTATTGTGAATAATTTTTGTTTCATTATTTGTGGGCTAACTTGGTGCTCTAGTACTATTGGCTCTAGTGTATGTAGGGCACAATCCGTACTAGGAGCACACGATCTTCCGAACCTCTCCTCTTAGATCTTGAAGTTGAGAAGACTGCTCGAAGAAACAATAGTAGAAGAAGAAGAGAGAATCAGGCATCTAGAGAAACTTCTCCAGCTCCTGTGACACTTGAGCAACTCATTGTGCCTACTGCTGAGTAGGAAGTGGAACAAATGGCTGAAAATAGGAATGGTGATGGTGATGGGCAAGATAGACGCACTCTGGAAGATTTCAATACCTTTTCAGGGTCGTTTAATTTTAGTAGTATTGCTCGGCCACAAATCAATCCATCAAACATGGAGGTGAAGCCTGCTCTCATTCATCTGGTGCAGAGCAAGAAATTTCATGGTCTGGCACATGAAGATCCATTCAAACACATCACCTGTTTCTTGGAGATATGCAATACGGTGAAGCTCCAAGATGTTCCTGATGACTTCATAAGGCTCAGTCTATTCCCATTCTCTCTCGAAGGCAACGCCAAGGAATGACTCACTTCATTTCCTGAAAATAGCCTCACTTCATGGGATGATGTGATAACAAAGTTTTGCAACAAATACTTCCCTTAACCCAAAGTAACAAAAGGGAAGCAAGAGATTTCATCTTTCCAGTAGGGTTTTAGTGAGACACTGAGTCAAGCTTGGGAAAGATTCAAAGGGCTACTAAGGAAAACACCCACTCATGGGTTTGATGAGCCCACAGTCTTGAACGTGTTCTTGACAGGACTGGGTTCCCAACAATTGATAATCAAAGCATACGAAAAGCATATAAATAAAAAAGAGTTTCAATGAAAAAGAGTTTCAAAAGATTACATTGTTTCCCCCAACAACAAAAGGGTTTAGTTCACTATTGTCATGGTGAAACTAGATGAAAAATTATGGAAGAATGGAAGAACAAACCCTAGATAGGATAAAAAGGAGCCTAAGCATCCAAGAGATCTTCTCCAAGGAGTGCAAATTAGGTCTGGCCGCCCTCTTCTGTGAAAAGAATAATTCTGAAGTCGCAACAGGGTTATTTATAGCTGAGGAGCGTCACAAAAATCAGGCCCAAGCCCAGAAGATAACTGCCCGGCGTCACACTTATGCCGCCCGGCGGTTCACCCATAATCGCGTCACCGCCCGACTGTGAGTTGCACTGTCGGCGGTTTGCCTCTAACTCTCTATTATTCACAAGTCACATGAAACAACATTGCCATTCATCTTAAAAAATCAAAATCTTCACATGAAAATGCCATAAAAAGGACTTTTCTAAGGCTTTTATTGAGGCTAGGCTAACAAGAAAAATTGGTTTTTCTAGAATGCAAAATCCTTGAGTTAAGAGAGCTACCAAAGTATTCACAATTTAAACACAACTCTCTTCCTCACCAATCTCACTTATTCCCAACTTCTTCCCTTTTCTTTTACATTGAGCTCATCTTCATGCTTTTCTTCTTTTCTTTTCTTTTTCTAATGCATTTTTCTTTCTCAACATTTGAGCTCAATGCTTTTCAATTGCCTTTCAATTTCCCCCATGCAACCCCAAACTTGAACCTTTTCAACACATACAGTTAAGCTCAACCCAACTCAAGGTAAAGAATTTCAAATCAAGGGTTCTCATCCTGTTTAAGGCTAAGGTGCAAAAAAGGTATAAAATTTCAAGCACTTTGGGTGAAAATGTGGCTAGAGAAGGGTTTTCAAAAATGGCCTTGATCATATGACATTCACATGCAATTCAATCAATCATTAAGATTAAGGCAATATCATTCATGCTTTCCTGTGAACAATACATACAACAATGAAAACTTTGGAGTTCAATACCTCACACAACATGCTTTCTTCACACAACATTCATTCATACACCTTGCTTAGCATCATAGCCACAATCATAATTCATCACACATCTGTTCACATAGCTAGTGAACTTTTTCACTTGGATATCAACATGCAACACAACTCAATTATCATCCACATCAAATCATCATCAAATAGACTTATCATGCATGTTATTCAGTCAAACATTGTCAAAAAAGTATTTAAGCCAAGCATACACAATGAAAAGCAAAATTCAACCTATTCTAAGAATTCAAATTGAAAAAGTAAAAGATAGAACCTAGGTTGCCTCCTAGTAGCGCTTGTTTAATGTCACGAGCCTGACCCAAACCTGTTTAGTACTTGTCAGTAAGTGCATACCTTTCCAACACCCATCAGTAGGTGTACCTTCCTGTGTTCATCAGTAACTTCATAAAATTTAGCATCCCCTAGTAGATGTCACCCAAAAATAGTTCAAAAACCCAAAAATTACATGTCCAACAATTAAAAATAAAAATTGTTTTATAATACAAAATATATTCTCCAGCAAATCAAATCTTTTTCTTCACGTGTGGATCTTCATCATCCCAACTCCTCAACTGTCTTCTGTCCACTCTTCGAATTGCTGTGGAGTATGGCCTTCTAATCTCCACCACTCCTTCCTCCTTAAGCTTCCTATTCATAAACCACTTCCTGTTTTTATATCTTACTGACATGCCACGCAGAAATGGTGTGTCCTTTGAGTGGGTTGACTCTCCTTTGTCTACCTTCTTCTCCTCAAGTATCTGCAAAACATTACAACTATTAGGACAATCAATACCTGTGGTGTTTTCCTGTCTTGCGACTTCACTTGTGGCTCTTTTATATCTGGATCTTCTTCTTATTCTCATTCTGTTTTCTTCAGAGCCACTATAAGTTAGCACTTGGTCTTAATCTCTTAACAACATTCTTCCATCATGGACACAGATCACCATTTTAGAAGTCCTCATGAAAGGTCTTCCCAAGATTAATGGAATTCTTCCCTCATTTGCCATGTCCACAACCAGAAAGTCAATCAAGAACTCCAACTCCTCAATTCGAACAATTGCATCTTCCACCATACCAACTGGCTTCTTAATAGATCCATCCGCAACTCTTAGGATAGTATTAGCTGGTTTTAATATTAGCCCTCCAATCTTCTTGAAGTTGTTAAAGGGCATCAAATTAACACTTGATCCTGAATCGATCATGGCTCTCCCTATATCCACATCATTAATAACACAAGGAAGAGTCACACTCCCTGAATCCTTCAATTTTTTTGGATGGTCCTTCTTTCTAGGCTTAACAAACCTTTCCTGATCGTCTTCATCATCAAGGTCAATTACCCCTCCAAGAGAATACTTGATCCTCTTAGCATAATCAGGAATTGGTGGAAGTACTAAAGGAGTAACAGTCACCTGATTAAAGATTTCCCTGAATGACTCTTGGTGACTCTTTTTCTCTTTCACTTTCTCCTCTTCTTTTTCTTCTCTTTTCTCTTCACTGCTTTCCTGCTTATTACATTTATCGTCATGCATCATCTCCTCATCTTCTTTTTCACTGCTTTCAATATTAATTGGTTCCACTTCTGCCTTCCTTTTATCTCCTGTCAGGATAGCTTTGCACTCATCTTTAGGGTTAACTTCAGTGTTAGCCCTAAACTGATTCCTCTCGGTGGTTTCTATTCTTTTAGATAGCTGGCCAATCTGTGTCTCCAATGCTTTGGAGCTGGCTTGATTACTATTTAGTTGAAACTCATAGACTTTCAAGAATTTATCAAATTTGTCAGTTAGGCCTCTGACCGTCTCTGTCAAGCTGCTCACCTGCTGCCATAAAGGTGATGGTTGTTGCTACCGGAAGCCTCCTACTTGCACAGAAGAATTATTCTGATTTTTTCCAATACTAGGGTGGTTCTTCCAACCTTGGCTAGAGTTTCCTTGGTTAAAAGTACCTTGCCTGTACTAGAGTTGATTTCCCATGTAGTTGACATCCTGCTGCATTTCTTCAAGAAAAGCACATTGACCATTAATATGGTCACCACCACATAGATTGCAAAGTTGTTGAGTCTGTGAAATATTCCTTATCCCCTTTGGAAGTTCAGAAAGGACCTTTGTTAACTTCTCCAGTTTTTGAGTAAGGAGGTGCAAAAGTCCTCCTTTCACTATGCGTCACTTCATTCATAGCCATGTCTTCAATCAATTCATAAGCCTCATCTTCAGTCTTTCTGTTTATACTGCCTCCAACTGAAGCATCTAGCACCATTTTTGACTGAGTGTGTAAGCCTCCAAGGAAAGCAAGTATATATGAGGTCTTATCAAACCCATGGACTGAGGTTTTTCTCAATAGGCCCTTGAATTTATCCCAAGCCTGTCCAAGAGTTTCTTCCATTCCTTGCTTGAATGAAGAAATTTCCAACTTCCCTTGATTGATCTTTGTCTGTGGAAAGAATTTGTTAACAAATTTTGTTGCCACAGCCTCCCAATTTCTGAAAGTACCTTCTGGGAATGAATGCAACCATGCTTTAGAGTTTCCTCCAAGAGAGAAAGAAAACAAACTGAGTTTGACCCTGTCATCAGAAACTCCGTTCATCTTGACGGTATTGCAGATTTCACTAAAAGTAGTCCAATGATCATAGGGATTCTCATTTGACAACCCGTGAAATTGGTTGCTCTGTACTAGCTGGATGAGTGTAGGGTTCATCACCATGTTTGTTTCATTGTCTGCTGGCATGGTTATGCTGTTGAAGTGCAAGGACCCACCGTGTTGGATGCGTCCGCCATTGTGCGTCTTGGAGGAGGTTGATCTGCCATCTCCTCTCTGTCCTGTGCAGATTTCTCTAGTGAGGATTGCAAAAGTCTTTCAAGAGAGGGAAAATTTTCACGTGAAGTATGTTTAATTTCCTTCCTCTCCTCTCTCCTAGCCCTTCAAGAAGAGGTTGTTGATTCTTTTTACTCCTAGTTTGTATTGCTTCCTACATACAGAAGAAACAAACACCCTAAAAGCACTTTTAAAGGAAAAAAATAAAACAAAACAAAATATAAACAAATAATTACAAACAAGTCAAATTTCAGTCAATTCACACTACTTGAAAAAGTTAAACCTCGAGTCCCCGACAATAGCACCAAAAACTTGTTGACTTACTGGCAAGTGTACCAGATCGTTTCAAGTAATATAATTGGTAAACCCAATATCGTTCTTCCCAAGGAACTCGAAGGCCTTATCGTTCGTGTAAAGTGAAATCGTAAGACTTGCAAAGAGAAATTAATTGTGGATGCATGAAAGAACAAATAAACATGCAAATGCGATTGATTCAATTGACGAGAAAAAGACTATGAATGAATGAAGTTGTTGGGGTCACAATTTCATCTTATCCGCTCTCTCTTATCTACTCCTCTTATTTAATTTGCTTTGTTATCTAATTGTCATGCAAACTTTCTTAGTCTACCCTTAACTCGATCCCTCGGCAAAAAGAGCCTATTACTAATTACTGGCTTGCTATCCCTAGCCTCCCCTAGTAATTAATAATGCATTATAAACAGAAGCAAAAACAATTGATCGTCCTACCCAATATCCCTAGGTGGTATTGCTTAATCAAGGAATTTCTCACCAGTTCATGACAGTACCGTACGTTCCCGTATCAATAAAGACAAACAACGATTATCGAATGAGTTAAATGATAAAAGCTTTAAGGGTAGATGAGAACCCAACAATTGACAATCAAAACATACGACAAGCATATAAATAAACAAGAGTTTCAATAAAAGAGAGTTTCAAAAAATTACATTGTTTCCCCCAATAACAAAAGGGTTTAGTTCACCATTGTCATGGTGAAACTAGATGAAAAATAATGGAAGAATGGAAGAAAAAACCCTAGATAGGATAAAAAGGAGCCTAAGCATCCGAGAGATCTTCTCCAAGGAGTGTAAATTAGGTATGGCCGCCCTCTTCTGTCAAAAGAATAATTATGAAGTCGCAACAGAGCTATTTATAGCTGAGGAGCGTCACAGAAATCAGGCCAAGCCTAGCAGATAACCGCCCGACGCCACACTTATGCCGCCCGGCGCTTCACCCATAATTGCGTCACCGCCCAACGTCACACTTATGCCGCCCGGCGGTTCACCCATAATCGCGTCACCGCCTGGCGGTTTGCCTCTAATCGCAAAACCTCCCGGCGTCAACGCCTGAGTGTCATACAGTGGCATCTCCTCGCATTTGGCCGCCCAACGTTGGATTTTGGCACTGGGCGGTTCCTAGACTCTTCTTTTCTTCATGTTTCTTCTTTTTTCTTGAGTCTAAGACCTTCATCTTCAACCCCATTCTTTACTTTCATCAAAAATGCTACAAAATAATGCAAAAGAAGCATAATATCGCTAAAAAGAGCTTTTGATTGTTAGCTGATTCAATTTTTATGTTTTGCTTGATTCTAAGCTCATTCTAAGCCTTAAAGGATGTAATTTGGTCTCAAATGAAGTATGACAATAACTGTTTTTCAACCCCGTTATCACACCAGAGTCAACTTTTAGCAAAGATTAGTGTGTACTTTCAAAATATAGAATATGTTATTATTTTAACATTACTTTATATTAAATTATTAACTCTAGACTAGTTGTTTGATTATATTTCAATTGGTTGTGATAAATGAAGGTTGTTGAAGATATTTTTGGCCATGAGGAAATTATTGATGAATTTAAAGTTTTTGAAGATGTTGAAAGTCATTAACAAATGATACTTCTTCAGGTTCTATTATATAATTTATGTAATTTTATATGAATTTCAAAGTGAAATGGATTTTCAAGTATTATGTCCTTCTACTGATTAAATTTCATATTTTGAATTATTCTTGGATTATGTATATACAGTCGTGCATGTCATCGAGTTCTTGTGGTAGATGTGTATACGATAAATGATGATGTGTGTGAATAGTGTTTCAAGTGGTGAGAATATTGTGCAGATTCCAGTTTTATGCCTCCTTTATGTGTGAAAATATAAATGTATTATTTTTTAAATTTGCAGTGTATTTGCTTTCAAATGAACTATGGACCTGTTGACTGATGTCATTGTTCTTGTGCAAGGTTTCATTGTTCTTGTGCAAGCTGAATAGTGGGTTTGTTTGTAGGAAAGACCAACAATGAAATGATTTTTTAGCATGGTTGATTGGTTTATATCTCTCGCTGTTATGGAGAAAGACTAAACTCATTAGACTCGAAGACACAAGATGACACTTCATTGTATAAATAATGCTCCAAACTAATACATGAAATTTAAATTACTTTTTTACTTGACTTTGTGGATTGAAAAAGATTAAAATCCTTTTAAAGTTCTTTTTCATATCAATGGAGATTAGTGTTAACAACTTCTTAACTTATTGACTTATTGTTGTTAGTTGATATGGAAGAAAAAAAAAATCAAGTGCTTGGATTAAGTTGAAGTACAAAAAAAAAAAGTGAACTATAACAAACCAATCAGACTTAAATTTATACAAATAAATAAAAAAAACGTCATAAAAAGAAGAAAAACATAATGACACCATTTCTAATAATTATGAATCAAATAGAGAAGATTCTTTTATTGGATATGGATGACTTGGAAGGTGATAACAAGGAATATCTGAAAAGAATATGATCGTATCATTACTTTAATAAAATATTAATGGCATTTGATTTGGCCTAGGACCTGTTTTCCACTTCCCTATACTTGGCGAGAAATGTTGATAACTGCACTCTTCAAATGCGTCATCCCAACTCAACTCTTTGTGGTTGTTTTAATTTGTTGCACTACTTACCAATAAGGATCCACCTCTCTTCTTCCAGTGCATGATTAATTTTATTTATTTGTTTGAGTTGAGAGCATGTGACTAGATAACAGATTATAATCACTATTCATAATATAACTTTTTTTATTTATTTAAGAGCATAGTCCTTTTAAGTAACATAATTGGATAGTGATTTTATCCATTTAATTTTTATCAAGGGACCATTATTTATCAGCATTTTAAAAATAGTCATGTTAAAAAAGATTTTCAGATTATCCAAGTCAACCCATGTTGGTTATTTAATGAATAATTTAATTCGACTTACATTGTAGTTAATAAAATTTAAATTAGATCTCGAGTTGCTATATTATACGGCTTGACTCAATAATTCATTTAACTATATTTTTTTTGTTTCAATTTAAAAAAATAACAAATTTTTTCTAACTCAAAATCTAAATAAATTTCAGTTCAAAATAATAATTGAAAATAAAAATAAAAATGCAAAAAAATCCAACATCAGTTTAAACTCTAAATATAATTCAAAAACAAAAACAAAAAAGTAAAACAAAAAAGTAAAACAAACAAGTATTCAATGTTGATAATTTTTGTGTTATTTATTAATTTATAAAATTAGAGTTTTGAACGGAGTTCAACGCGTATGAATCTGTTTTTTAGTGTCAACTAATAATATTGAAACAAAAAATAATAATTAGATGGATTGGTAAGTCAATCTGACTCACCATATGAGTCTGATTTTTAGTGTAATCTAACTCAATTAATCGCAAACTTATTTTCAATCCAATTTTATCTGAACCTGAACCCATGATACACTGAATTGGTTCACAAATTCAATCCATTTTGACCATTCTAAAAAACCTAGAAATCTCATAAAGTACACCCTTTTATATATATATATATATATATATATATATATATATAAACATTAGATGTTCTCATACGCTATACACAAAAGAATAAATGTATAAACAAAATTGTGCGACATATTTATACCATCAAAATTATAAATAATTATTAATCATTATCTTTTGGTTTTAATATCTTGGTGATATCTCAAATCTTGCCATCACGATTTCCAGGATGTTTTTCTGATATATAAAACAAAGTTTGATAGATCTGTATTAATCCATTTAGTTCTTGAAAAATGAAACTTTTAAATTGATCGAGTGTGAAAGAGGGTCACAAAAAGCTTTGATTTGGATTTATGTTTTCCCTTCTTTATAGAATTTCCCATGATAGACACCTACCATAAAAGAACCTACTCCAACTTTAGGCCAACGGATTAGCCTCTGCAACTGATGTGTTCATTGCTAATATGGTAAGACAACCCTAGATATTTTTTTTTTTATATTGTATATTTATTTTATTAAATTTGTTCGTTTTATAAATAAAATGAGTTTTTTGTTGGTGAAATTAAAGTTTACAAAACAAAAATTACTAGATAGGACATCTATAATTAACACCACAATGGCGTGATGGACTTAAATGCTTAATATAGATAGAAATTTAAGTATGAGTCTAAGTTTCACATTGGATAGAAATGAGAAAGTAGAACACTATATAAAAGACTCGTTAATTCATTATCTTAAGATTTTGGATCAAGAGTGGTGTTAATCCTTTATATGATTGAGCTCCTATCTCATTGGTGTTTGTGTTCCTCCGTAAACCTTCTCTTGATAGATCTAACAGTGGTATCAGAGAGCCGATAGACCCGCAACAAATATCACCTCAAAATTTAGGCACAAAAAATAAAACCAAGCTTGATGTCACATTAATTTGGATTCTTGGTTAATGGGGGACAATGGAGAAGGCGTCACTTGGTTCTTGCTTTGAAGAAAACGTACATTGCTTTTTTTCTGAAGAAGATTTGTCAAGGAAAAGTACCACTAATGACGTGTTTAATTATTGAAGGCTTAATGGTGCTAAACATCAGCATTATCGTTTCCAATCCATAAAGAGGATGGTGATTCATTCCAAGTAACTTTTGTTTTATGATAAAATAATGTCATATATGCTCTGTGAATGGTGGATCGTGCAATTTGCAGGTGAAAAGAATAGCAAAGGTATGACATTTGGGTCACTATGGAAAATGGAAAATGGTAAGGAAGCTATTTCATTGGCTATGTTTTCATTTATGGATACTTTAAGGTGGCCGGTAATATGGTACACTTGTCTTTGCATTATTTGTTCACTAAATCTGTGACTGTTTTAGCCATATCCATGATGAGTTCTGGATATACCTGTCCAGCTGAATGTACTTTGAAAAAAGATATTACTTAAATATTAATTAATTTAGTAATTAAAGCTTTTTAATTTTTTATTACTAATAATATGATATATCATAATTCTTTTACAGGATAAATATATTTTTATTCTTGAATGCAAAATTGAAGTTTTTCTTTACTTCAAATTTTGATATATTTTAATTCAATTTTGCATTCGATATTAAAAACCTATCAATTTTTTTTTTAAATCAAATGTTAATGAATTTATTTATTTTTAATTTTTATTTTTTTTGTAAACTATTTATCAAAAATCTAAAACTCTGTTATGGTCGTAAGAATTATTCATTTATTATTTAATATTTTACTACATTTTTTATTTTTCATAAAATTTTTATGATTTGAATATTAGAGAGTCATATACATATGAACCTCGCTTCCATCTTCAACAACAATATAACAATTAAACACTCATAGTTAAGCTCTCATCGATATTATCAAATTAGTATTATTAAATTATAACAATTTCGTATTGATATAAGATAATAACTAACAAATTAGAAAGGATAAAATCAATCTAACATAAAATTAATTAACAAATTATTCTTTATAAAACTTAACCTAAGAGTTAGTAAAATAAAATACAAATTATAAAGGAGAAAATTAGAGAACTAGCCTAAAACTAAACTCAAATGCATGCGTATCACAACAAAAGTAGTTAATGTGAATGAAATGCAAAATGTACCACGCACATTCAAATTCAAATATATCTCAACCATGATGCAACAAAACTTGTTGTTGACCGAGTATATGTTGACCTGTTAAGTCGATAAATACCCAAGTCACACATATATGACTGGAACACATTCATATAAATAAGATTGATTGACTATAATAATCTTAAGTTAAGATAGGAAGAAAGGATTACTCTAAGATTAGTATGTGATTAGGTCACGCAACCTAAGCTCATCTAGGTAAGAGTCCATGAACAGTGGTATAAATAACATGTTTTACAAGGTACATTAATTACATTAATTAATTACCAGAGTGTCTTCTACAGACATAACATTTATTAGGAATATAGTGGACAAGTATTCTCTAAGAAGGACCCGGTGTGTGGAGTTAGGAGTGCTTGGAGTATGAAGTCTTTCCGGGTATATTCAGATCTACATGAACACAAAATATGCAAAAGATGATATCACTAGGAATATAAAAATATGCACTATTAAAACCCTTGGTCACACTAAAATTTAACAAACAAATCTTGATTTTTTCACTAATGCAATAGAGTGGCAACCAATGTATCATATCCAAATAAATGGTGCATATTAAGCTTTAGGGTGTACAATTTATCCTTGTTAAAATGAAAATGTAAATGGGGAAATAGAAAAAATTAAAATGAATATGCAATCTTATCTAATTATGTATGTTATGCATAAAACTAGAATTGGAAATGCAAAATGAAATTTAATGTAAACATGCTCCTAAAACTACTATTAGGTATCAAATCACTTACACAGAATGCACGAAAATAAATTTCTCAGATGAATGCAGTGGAAAAACAACCCAGAACAATGAAAGCTAATGAAAATGTAGAAATCAAGTATGAAGCAACTAACATTGAATTACCATGAAAGCAAACATAATATAACCCATAAAATCATCTAATATATAAAATTTGGCTTCAAGAGTTGATGGAAGCCTCCTCGACCGGAATCCTCAAGTCCAAAAGCTAGAAATTAGAGATGCAACAGAATGGTTGATAGTGCAGCAAAATTGAAGATGTTTGAAGTGGTTGAAGTGCATTTCGATGAAGAAGCAGTAACTGTATGGTGCTTCAAGCTAAAAACTCCTTCCTACTAAGGAAGGAAGCTAAAGGAGAATTATAAGAACTCAAAATTGAGAGACTTAAGAGAAAAATAAGGCTGGACAAATTTCTACAACAATTCATCACTAAGCTCAAAAGTGTTTTTAAAGAACTAGGATCACCTATTTATAGGTAAGGGAGAGCCTCTAACTCCGTCCATAATTCCCTCCAATATTCAAACTACAAGCCAGCTAGAAAATCACATTTTCCATGCCAATTCACACAAAAAACGTGGCAATCCATGTGGCAGCCAACTCCCACGCTGGACACCCTAGGGTTCACGTAGGGCAGCCTTGTACCCGGAAGTCCATCCGAGCTCCTCCAAGGCTTTCAGCTAGCTTGTTTCTTGGCCTAAAAGAAGACTTGGTTAGATGGTCTATAAACTTAGGGATCTGTCCTAGAGTTTATTGGATCCTACAAAAAAATATACAAGGTTTAAGTGGAAAGAAATTAATCTTCCATAGAAGCAAGGTCCTTTGCAATACTTCTTCTTCTTGAATTCTTGATAGCTCTAGTTAGAGGTTCTATGTTTGTCCTAAATAGTCTTCTTGAAAAGGATATGTCCTCAGATCTTTTCCATCATGTTGATCATCTCCCATGAAAGGAATTAAGTTGCACACATTAAAAGAACGACTGACACCATATTCAATAGGAAGGTCTAACCTATATGAATTATCATTAATATTCTTGACCATCTTGAAAGGACCATCTCCTCTTGGACTAAGTTTGGACTTTCTTAAGTGAAGCCAAACTAAGTCTCCCTCTTCAAAAACCATTTTCTTTCTCCTTTGTTCTTATATTCAAAATATTTTTGAGTTTGTTTTTCTATTTGGTTTTTGACCTTTTCATGCAGCTTCTTGATAAACTCCGCTTTAATTACACCTTCGTTATGTACAAAAGACGATGTGTCTAGAAGAGGCAGTAAATAAAGAGGAGTGATAGGGTTAATGTCGAAAAACAATCGGTATCGATAGAGTCACGCAGCGAAATAAAATAAGTGAAAAACGTGTTCGGTCACAACGCAAGTTAAGATGGTCCGTTTTTATAAAAAATAATTTTCTTCGTGAAATTTTATCGAATATGCGCAAAATGTAAAGAATGTAGGGAGTAGAAAAATTCACACACAGAAAGTTTATACTGGTTTGAATCAAAAGATTCTACGTCCTGTTGTTAATCACTATAAAAATTGATTAACCTTTTTCACTAAAAATATAGTTGTACAGATTACAAGATAATGAAATGAGAAAAGAATAGAAAACACCTTCTTTCGACAAACGAACCGGAAGAGCTTCGTTCGACGTAAGAACCAGAAGAAACAACTCTACCAAGTTGAAGAAATCGTTCTGACCTTTGACACACAAAGCACGAGCTTCTCCTATTCACAAGCAAGAGCACTCTATCAATTTGAGAACTTCCTCAGAAAAAACTTTATTCTCAAAATGGCATATATCATTTTCACTCACAAAGAGCTTCCCTTAGGCACAAAGCTCTAATACTCTCAATTGAAAGGTTCAAATTCTAAGAGTTGTGTTAAAACTTATTTATAAGTCCAGGGTCAGAAATTGAAAAGACATCTCCCAAGTTCTAGAAATAATCTATTATCATAAGTGATAATCGATTATTTGTGTCCGTTATGGGATTTTCAAAATGTGATAATCGATTATCCTGAGGAATAATCGATTATTCCAAAGACTTGGGCAGTATTAAATCCAAAAGTGATAATCGATTATTTTGTTTAATAATCGAATATTTGCGCAATGACTCACTGAATACGAAAACTTCTAAGAGTTTTTACATCATTACAATTTATCCTATACATTTGTTTCTACAAAATGCATTTAACAAAGATGCACTTAGAGTCTTCAATTCTTCAGCTTTTATCATCATCAAAACTTTACAGTAGCTTCAAGATACCAATGCTCCTCATTGGTAACAATCTCCCCTTTTTTGATGAAGATAAAAAATATCTTCTTGTTAAAAGCATTTCTAATTTCCTACATATATTTCATACTTACAAACATACAAACATGTTAGTAATAACTTCACTAATTAAATTAGAAGTTTTCTCCCCCTTTTTTATCATAAGCAAAAAGTAAAAAGTGGAAAGACTCCCCCTCAAATTTTTTTCCCCCTTAACAAAAGAATTGATTCATTTCAAAATAGAAATAAAATTGAAATTTTATAACATGAAAGAACAATATACCTCATGGAATATAAGAAAAATAGAAATTCAACTCTAATTAAGAAATACAAAAAGACTTTAAAAAGGACGGGTTGGAGGATAATAAGGGAGTTGAAGGTTGTTATATGTCATGTTCTTGAAGGTCATGTTCTTAATTTGACAACTAACGGGAAAAGAGTAATTAATCCATAATAAAGATAAAAATAAGATATCAAACAAACTCATATATCTCCCCCTCAAATAAATGTCAGTTATCACAAAATTATCACAAAAGATCTCAATCAAAAATTTCACCCCTTCTTTTAAAAAAATTATCTAAACTTTATGCTCCCCCTAAAATAGGTAATTTTAAAAGAATTTAAGTCCTTTTAATTTATTAAAGTTACTCCCCCTAAATATAATAATCCCCTTTTAAAAACAGACTCTTAAAAATAAAGAAAAAAAATGTTTTTTTTATGCTTGGTCTTAAGATAATTGATTATTACTTTAAATAATAGATTATTTATGAGCCAAATTGTCAAAATCCAAATTTTGAGCCGAGATAATCGATTATCATCCCTTGGTAAACGATTATTTATGTTAATTTCCAAAAAACACAAATTTGGGCCAAATTTTCAACCTAAGACGCATCTAGCATTCATAAATCATTTTTAAAGTTCTTAAAGTTACCAGGATATCATAGAATGTTCTTTTCCATTTGAAAATTTAACCTGCAAAACAAAACAATAGAGTTTTGGTCCCATAATCTCATTTGGGTCCTTTGAGGTTAGAGGCAATACTTTAAAACAGGAATCCAAGCATATTTTCCATTAGGAACATCATAATGTTTGATTTTACATTTTTTAGAAGTGTGTCCCTTTGTCATACAGTAAAAACATGTGACGACATTTAAATTTCTATAACAAACAATTCCTTTTTCAACCCATACTTTACGAGTTCTTTTAATTTGGTTCTTACTTTTAAAAACCCTTTTGTTTTTATGAACCTTTTTAATAGGTATAGGCATTTCAGCATTATTATTTCTAGTTGCAACTTCAAGCATATTTTCAAGAATATCAATACCAAGCACATGACTCTTACATGAAAGGCATTTAATAGGATGTTCAACATTTGTAATTTCTTTCATTTCTAAATTGTAGATTTTATTTCTCAAAATAACTTCCTCATCTAATGCTTTCTCATATTTAATTTGCAATTCTTTAAACTCCTTTTTCAAATTTTTATGAGCAACATTTAATTTCTCAAATTCATTAAGGAATTCAAGAAAAGCTTTTTGTACATCAAATTCACTAGTGTCAAGGCTAGAGCAACTTACTTGGCTTGCAGTGTCATCAATATTAGCTGTCAAACATAAGTTTGCTTCTTCGACAAAATCACTTGAACTAGAAGTGCTTGATGCATTATCCTCCCAAGCAATATAAGATCTTTTCTTCTCTTTGTGAATTCTCTTTTCCTTTCTTTCTTCATTTTTCTTGTTGTTTGGACAATCGACATTTACGTGCCTTTTTTCTCTACAACCATAACACCTGTAATTTGAAGAAGATTGTTGTTTCTTCTTTCAATTACTTTTAAATTTTTCCTTACCTTCAAATTTCATGAACTTGAAGAATTTCCTAATCATGTGACTCATATTTTCATCATCTGAGTCTTCATCTTCAGATTCCTCATCCTTTTCTGAATTCTTGTCTTTTGAATTTTCAATTTTTGAAGGCCAATGTTTTCTTCTTTCCTTGGGCTTCCTCAGCACTCAGTTTATTTAACTCGAGCTCATGCTCTCTCAACCTTCCAAAAAGCACAGCCATAGACATGAATGTCAAGTCTTGAGATTCAGTTATCTCAGTAACCTTTGACTGTCACGTCCTGTTCAAAGATTTCAAAATTTTAACATTTAATTCGTCAGTGTCAAATTTCTTACCTAACCAAAAAGATGGTTGACGATATGTGTGAAGCGTTTTTGCACATCAGCGATGGTTTCACCCTGTTTCATCCTGAACATCTCATACTCCTGTATCAGGGTGTTCTTCCTAGCACGTTTAACATCGTCGATTCCTTCATGGGTTACTTGAAGAACTTCCCACATCTCTTGAGCTGTTTTCACACTGAAATCCTGCAAAGAAGAGTATTTTTAGGCTCTTCTATTTTCCTCAACAATCCAATTAAAATAAGGTTTTTCAACTTCCACACCATCAATAGTATTTTTAGGAATATAAGGACCATTTTGTACAGCTTCTCAGATACCTCTATCAATAAACTTAAAAAAAAATTGCATTCTTATTTTCCAAAAAGCATAATTTTCCCCTGTAAATAAAGGAGGTCTATCAATAGAAGCAACTTCAGCATACATTTGGTTATGACCGCCCATTTTCGGTACCGATAGAGTCGCGCAGCGGAATAAAATAAGTGAAAAGCGTGTTTGGTCACAACTCAAGTTAAGATGGTCCGTTTTTATAAAAAATAATTTTCTTAGTGAAATTTTATCGAACAGTTGATATGCGTAAAATGTAAAGAGTGTAGGGAGTACAAAAATTCACACAGAGAATTTTTATACTAGTTCGAATCAAGATTCTACGTCCAGTTGTTAATCACTATAAAAAGTGACTAACCTTTTTAACTAAAAATATAGTTGTACAGATTACAAGATAACGAAATGAGCAAAGAATAGAAAACACCTTCCTTCGACAAACGAACTGGAAGAATGCAACAAGTAACTTCCTTCGACAAACGAACCAGAAGAGCATCCTTCGACGCACGAACCAGAAGCAACAACTCTGCCAACTTGAAGAGAACCACTCCGACCTTTGACAGACAAAGCGCGAGCTTCTCCTATTCACAAGACTTAGCAAGAGCACTCTATTAATTTGAGAACTTCCTCAAACAAACTGTATTCTCAAAATGACATAAATACTTTTCACTCAGAAAGAGCTTCCCTTAAGGACAAAGCTATAATACTCTCAATTGAAAGGTTTAAATTCTAAGAGTTGTGGTAAAACTTATTTATAAGCCCAGGGTCAGAAATTGAAAAGACATCTCCCAACTGCCAGGAATAATCTATTATCATAAGTGATAATCGATTATTTGTGTCTATTATAGGGTTTTCAAAATGTGATAATCGATTATCCTGAGGAATAATCGATTATTCCAGAGACTTGGGAAGTATTAAATCAAACAGTGATAATCGATTATTTTGTTTAATAATCAATTATTTACGCAATGACTCACTAAATACGAAAACTTCTAAGAGTTTTTACATCATTACAATTTATCCTATACATTTGTTTCTACAAAATACATTTAACAAAGATGCACTTAGAGTCTTCAATTCTTCAGCTTTTATCATCATCAAAACTTTACAGTAGCTTCAAGATACCAATGCTCCTCATTGGNCAAAGATGCACTTAGAGTCTTCAATTCTTCAGCTTTTATCATCATCAAAACTTTACAGTAGCTTCAAGATACCAATGCTCCTCATTGGTAACAATAAACCATAAACAACCTCAAAAGGAGAAAGATTAGTAGTCTTGTGAACTACTCAGTTATAGGAAATTTAATATGAGGAAGATGATCATCCCAATTATTTTTATTTCTTCTATGTATTACCCATAATAAAGTAGATAGAGACCTATTTACTACCTCAGTTTGCCCATCAGTTTGAGGATGACATGTGGTAGAATGTAATAGTTTAGTTCCTAGCCTTCCAAAAATTGATAAGGAACTTAACATCTCTATTAAATACTATAGCTTTGGGTAAGCCATGCAATCTAACCATCTCTTTAAAGAAGAGTGTTGAAATGTAGCTAGCATCATGTACTTTGTAATAGTGTATAAATAAGCCATTTTACTAAAACGATCTAGCACCACAAATATAGAATCATACCCCTTTTGAGTCCTTTGTAATCCTAAGACAACGTCCATTCTTATGTCCTCCCAAGGGGTACCGTTGGTATCGTGCAGCGAAATGTTTGAATTCGTTGGACATACCCAGAAGGGGGGGTTGAATTGGTTCTAGTTAAAAAATTATTTCCTTCAAAAATTTCTTTGATGCAAATAAGTAAAGTAGAGTAAGAAGGAGAAGATTCACACAAGAAATTTTTATATTGGTTCGAATCAAAAGATTTTACGTCCAATTGTGCTCTTAAAGAGTGATTAACTTTTCACTAAAAATGTAAATTAGTTTACAAGATGATAATGAATATAAGATTAGAAAACACCTCTTAATTGATAAGAGACGAACAATACCTTTCTTCGACACACGAGGGAATGAATAGCTTGATTCTGCTTGGTAGAGAAGCATTTCCACATTAGGCACACTAAGTACTAGTTTTTCCTTCTTTAAGCACCACACCACAAGCTAGCTTAAACACTTAGAGTTTTAGACAGTTCTCTTTAGCTTTGCAATTGATTAAGTTACCTTTTAAGAATTGTGAAGTACATTATATATAACCCGAGGTTCGAGCTAGGTCAGAAGCTGTACATATAACTCTCAACTTCCAATGATAATTGACTATCCCAAGTGATAATCGATTATTTCAGGCTGTTAAAAGAGTGTTATTTCGAGGATAATCGATTATCCCAAGTGGTAATCGATGATCTACGAACCTTGGTTATTCATACTTTTCGGTGATAATTGATTACCCTAAGAGATAATCGATTATTGCTGATTTGAAGTATTTTCTTGATTTTCATATGATAATCAATTATCCTGAGAGATAATCGATTATTGCGGCTAGTTTTCGATGCTTAAGAATTAAATACAAGACCTCTTTGGGTTAGAAATGAAAGTTAAGCCTACTACAATGAAATCTACAACAAAAATTCTTTAACATGGATTGTAATTAGCCCTTCAAGTCTTTGAGTGCATCATCATCAAAATCTCTTAAGGCTTCAATCCTTCCCATTAGTAATAGGTACTAACTATTGGAAAAGGTGTATAGAGTCCATAAGGCATGACTTTTGACTTAGCTTGTAGACAAGCTATGCATCTAGAACAATGCTTTTGAACTTATATTCTCATGTGTGGCCAATAGAATTTGTTTTTCAAAATATTATGAGTTTTATCAACTCCATGATGCCCCATGAGTCCTTCTCCATTAGTCTCTTTTATAAGAAGCTTTCTAATAGTCCTTGGGGTATACAAAGTCTTCCTTTATTAAAAAGATACCCCTTAGAAGGATATAATCCATCAAAAGGATTCTTAAAATATGATGCATAATGCAAAAGTTTCATCATTTTCATAGAGTTCCTTTATATCATCAAATCTTAAAATTTGAGACCTTAAGGTTACTAATTATACATGTCTCCTAGATAAAGCATCTGCAACAACATTAATACTCCTCTTCTTATGTTTGATGACATAAGGAAACTGCTCCAGGTACTCCACCTACTTTGCCCTTTCAGATACTTAAGAGACTCATGATCAATATGTATGATAAATGCCCAAGTCACCAAGTAATGCTCCCAAGTCTTTAGAGCTCTAATGAGGGCATATAATTCTTTGCTTTGGGTTGGGTAGTTCAAAGCATGTCCCCTAAGTTTTTCACTAAAGTAGGCTACTGGATGACCTCCTTGAATTAATTTAGCTCCTACCCCTACCCCAGATGCATCACATTCTAGTTCAAAAGCTTGTTGAGATTGTTGATAAAGGAATCACTGGTTTAGCTGACCTTAATCTCACAGTGCTTTAGTCACTGTTGTTTTTTATGATGACAACACATTATTAATAACACATGTTTTGTTATGTGTTACATGTTCTGTTCCTTATTGTATGATATATCTTATTGACATTGTTTTGTGTTGATCTTGATATGTGAATGCGCATTTACTGAGCTTATATCTGATACATCATATATGATTGCATTACATATGTTTTTGAAGAGAAAACCACATGCACTTTTATGAACTTATATTGTGTGGCATAACTGCAACTTTTAAGTCGACTCCGTTATGAAGCAAGTCGATTAAAACTCGTGACTATGCACAAATTTTCAAAAGCAGTGCTGTGAGTGATTTTGCATTGAAAAGTTTTTCAACCTGAGCTGATGTGCCTAAGTCGACTACATGCGCAGTGGATCCGACTTAGTGAGTTGTTTGTTTGAAATTTTGTTAATGTTTGTGTACAGTAATGACTATATTTCAAAAGTTAGTTAAAGCTTTTATGATAGTCAATTATATTAAAAGCAAATTCAATTTATTAGTAGCGTAGTCGACTACAAGAGCGTCTGATTTATAGAAAACTATAAATAGACGTTCCTCAGTTGATCACCAAGACTTTGGAAATTTTAACACTTTCATTTATGATTTACAGATTGTGATCTCTGAGAATTTGCACCAAAAAGATTATGGTGATCTTTCTCTGAGGAGGTTATTTTCAGGAGACAAGAGTGCGCTTATTGGTTCATCAAAATTTTGCACAGCTAGTGTACTGACATTGATCAAGACTGCCTTCAATCTACTGGAGATAGGTTGTTCCTGTTGTGATTATTGGAGGTTGACTCGTGGAGTCTGAACAATTTGAGGATTGTTCAAAGTGGGTTTGAAGATTGTAGAAAAGGGGATATCTTGTTGCAGATCTTTGTGTGTTGTTGCTGCCTATAATTTGTTTAGAGGGTTAGAGAGGTGTTTTATATTTTTGACATGGAGGTCTCTATAAAAGCCTTGTTGTAAAATCCTTGAACATTATAGTGCATTTGCTTCCGAATATTGGAAGGACACTAGATGTAGGCATTGAGGCCGAACCAGTATAAAAACTTGTGTTTGATTTTCTGTCCTTACACTTTTACATTCAGTTGACTTACCTGTTTACGTAGTCAACTTTATATTTCCGCTGCACTTAAAATTTTCATTCCTTGTGATTCAAGAAACTTTGTAAAGGTTTCTAATTTGTGAAAAAGATTTTAAAAAGACTCTAATTTTGAAACCTCACCAATTCACCCCCCTCTTGGTGTTGAAACGAAGCCAACCTTTTTCCAACAATTGGCACCAGAGCTGGTTTTCATAAAATATTTGAAAAACTAGTCGACTTCGGTTTTTCTTGAATCGACTATATTCCTGAGAATGGCTTCCAATTTTCAAACTTTTGGTGAAGGTGCATCTACAAACAGGCCACCTTTGTTTGCTGGTGAAAGTTATCCTTTTTGGAAAATTAGAATGCAAATCTTTCTTGAATCTGTGGATAGAGGAATTTGGAATACAACTATGAATTGGCCTTTTGAGCCAACTCATACTGTTGATGGAAAAACTGTTTTGAAAAATTTTTCTGATTGGTCTCAAGAAGAGAACAAGAAAACACAATATGATGTCAAAGCTAGAAATATCATTGCCTCTGCACTAATTGTTGATGAATTTTTCAGGATATATCTCAATGCAAATCTGCCAAGGAGATGTAGGATGTCTTGGAAGTCACTCATGAAGTCAAGAGAGCAAGGAAGAATTCTATGATTCAAGAGTATGAACTTTTCAAGATGAAGGCTGGTGAAACAATCTATGAAGTCCATAAAAGATTCACTCACATTGTAAATCACCTTATGGCTCTTGGTAAAGTCTTTGACAAGGAAGAGATCAATATCAAGATTTTGAAAAACTTGAACAGAAAGTGGCAACCCAAAGTCCCAGCAATCTTTGAGTCCAAAGATCTGACAAGCATGAATATGGCTACCTTGTTCGGCAAGTTAATAGAACATGAATTAGAACTTGGAAGGTTGAAGAACGAAGAAGAGATTGAAGAGAAGAAGTCCATTGCTCTGAAAGCAACAAGCAAGAAAGCCTCAAAGTCAGAGGAAGAATCAGGTGCAGAGATGGACGACAAAGAATTGATGACCATGGTGGTAAGAAAATTTAGTTGACTTATGAAAAATGACAGTCAACTTACTAACCATGCAGGTCACAACAGAGCCAAGAAAGCTCATAGGTCAAATGTTATACAATGCTATGAATGTAGAAAAGAGGGACATATCAAACCAGATTGTCCAGACCTAAAGCCAAAGTAGAAAATCAACAGAAGGTTTCCTTAAGACAAAAGCATAAAACAAAAAGGAGCTTATATTGCTTGGGAAAACAGTGATTTGGATTCTTTAAGTGACGAAGATCATGATCAAGAAGAGGAGTCTAACATCTGCTACATGGCTGGAGCATCATTGGCCGACTATGACAGTGACACAGAGTTTGATCAAGAAGCAATTGAAGTCAAGTATGACCTACTGCTGGTTGCTTTCAAGGAAATTCATGTTGAAGTTATGCGACTCTAGTATAAGGTTAATCGACTAAACTCTGATAGGAAGGATTATGAATATAGAATAAATAATCCTGTCACTGATAATAAAAAGCTACAGGAAGAATTACTTGAAGCCTTAATGACTGCTAAGAAAGTTAAAATTGAGACTATTACGGTAGAAAAATATGCGATAAATGTCCTACTCATGTAAAACAAATAGATTACTTGACTAGTACGCTAGCCAAATTTACTCAGGGTAGAGATAACTTAGATGCTGTATTGAAGTCTACTGGTAGAGTTATTAACAGACAAGGCATTGGTTTTAAAGCTAACTCTAATAGGTCCAATACAAGAAAATTTTCAGATTTAAGAAAGCCTATTAAACATGCTTGCTTTTATTGTAATTATGTTGGTCACACTGTTAGAAATTGTTACTACAGAGGAGTTGGAGTTCCTATAGGTTTATATGTGTGGATACCTAAGGAACATCTGGCCTCAACTAACAATCAAGGACTATAGTTCAAATGGGTACCTGCAACAAAAAATTAAACTGTTTTGCGGGATTACAAACAGGTGCAGTGAGAACTCAAGGATGAAATACATTGCGTATATTAACCATCTTGAGTGTCTACAACTGGTAAAATGTATCACCTTACTGCATCATGTATGAATAGATTGATTGTTTGAAAATTGATTGTTTGTTGATTGTATGATTGATTGATTGATTGATTTGTTTGAAAAATGATTTCACGACTTTTAGTCGACTGGATTATGAGCGTTGTCGATTGTGTGTCTCTGTATGAATGTACCCTGTTTTGAAATCTTTATGTCATACAGAAGTCAAGTTTGATTTTATTCAAATTGACTTGAGTCTCTGTATTTAATTTTCCTGACTTAAAATTTTAAAATGGTTGATTTTAAGGATTGGTCTTTCACGCATTTTTCTTTTTGTATATCTTCACATGTCATGTGATGCACTGTGACATTTATGTCTTGTCAATTTCCAAGAACCCTAAAATATAGGAAGAAGAGTTTCCAAGTGTTATCTTTTCAAATGGCATCCTCCAGCAAAAATACTGGTGGAAACAAAGGAAAGCAAGTTGCCGCAGCAAGAAACCCTGATGCTTTTGGTTGGATTAGTGATGAGGAATCAAGAAAAAGGTTTCTATACGACCCTACAATGGCCATGGCTCATCGTTATCATCTCAGCCTTAGAAAATTCAAAAGAGAAGGTTTTAATTTTCCTAACTGGCTGAAAATACAAAATCTATCTAGTTTTGTCCAAATGTAGGGAGTTTGGTATCCTGACTTGGTGGAAGTCTTCTACCATAATCTGAGGTTTTATGGATGGTGATATGAAGTCCCGAGTGAAAGGTGTAGATATTTTGATAGGTGACTTTATTTGGATGTTATTCGATGGACTTGAAGCAAAACGGGCATACTCACACTTGTCCAATTCTGAATTCAATACGAGTCTAAAGAAGAATGATCTTTACTCAAGCTGGTTGAGACTTCCTGAAGATGTGTCAATGGAAAGACAATACCATCATGAAGGACTGAAAAAGGAAGAGAAAATCATTGCACACATTCTCTCATGGATCATATTACCTGGAAGAATTGCTCACAAGAAAATGACCACAGAGGATGTGTACCTGATGCACACTATCATAAACAAGATTACCACTAACTAGATAGAAGTATTCAAAAATCATATGAGGCTATCTGCATTCAAGAACTCCTACTATATACCATATGTTGTCTTTATTAGTCGGGTTCTCTTGGTGCAAGGTGTAAGGGTAATTGGAGAGAAGAAATCTTGCTGTGACAATTTAAACATGATAAACCAAGATACTCTAATAAGTCTTGGTATGAAGAAGATTTCAATTGGATGGTAGTTCAAAGATAAAACTACGTTTTCTCCTAAAACTAAATTTGAAATATTTGCTGCTGAACAATTCAAAGCTTTGCATGACAAAATTGATAATCAAGGTGTAATTTAGCAACAAGAAGATAGCAAGTCATCAGAAGAATACACTACGGAAACCTTTGATTTAGATTAAGGGTTATCTGATGAATCTGTCTGTATAGCAGTGTGTTTTGAGTCTGTTCGTTGATCATTAGTTGGTGTTTCTTTTATCTGTAGCTTTCTCTTTATAATGGCTTAGAAATGTCATTATGTATTTGTCTTGTTCGAGTCCACCTATTGTAATATCTTTTGAACAAGAAATGAAATTAGTATTTTGATTCAAATTCATTTGCTTTAAATTGATTGATTGAATTTGCTTGGATGAATGTTGAGTCGACTTTGTGATGATTGAAGTTGACTATGCATGTTTTCATTATTACTAAGTGTTCTACATATTCACTTCTTATTTGATTTCTTTTTCTTTTTTTTGCATTACTGTGATACTAAACTGCTTGATCTACAAGAGATTTTGAAAGGTTTTGCAGGAAACATTACTTTGGAACTTACTGTTGGATCAAAACTGTTTGGAAAGCAATGAAATCGACTTGGTTATTGGCCAATTCGACTTACCATTAACAAGGGTTTATAAATTCCATTAATTGGAATTTGTTTATTAAGTTGCTTGATCATTTTTATATCATTTTTCTTCATTATATATTTGTTCTTATACGACCATTTTGCAATGAGATTATATTGTGAGATTGTTGATAGTTGTATCTTTGCTTGATTGAATTGTGCAATCATAACATTGATACAATCTTTAGACGAACTGATTGTATGCTCTGATATCTGTGTGACTGCATTGTGCATCTGAATCTGATTTTGTTGTATGCATAATGACAGGGGGATCATTATTTGTTTGCATAGATTTTTTACATACCTACATTCTAGGGGGAGTTTATCTATCTCATGTGAATATCTGTGATAGGGGGAGCATCACTACATGTTTAAACTGTTTATATTGATTTTATACTGATGCATCTCTTCTAATTCTTGGTATCAGCATATCCATATCTTATAACAAACCTTTTTTTGCTAATGCACAAAGGGGGAGAAATATGAGATATATGAGAAATGGAGAAAATATGGGAGAAATATTTGAACTAGCATTAATCTGCTTATATTGCTTGATATGTGATTGTTTGTTACTGTTTCATTAAGAGTATTTAAGCTTAAATATGTTTATATATCTTTTTATTGCTCTGATATGTACTGGTTGTGTACAAACATGGTTGCTTATTAATCATGGTAGTGCATCATTAAAAAAGGGGGAGACTGATTGTTGATAAGGGAATCACTGGTTTAGCTGACATTAATCTCAGTGCTTTAGTCACTCTTGTTTTTTATGATGACAACACATTATTAATAACACATCTTTTGCTGTGTGTTACATGTTCTGTTCCTTATTGTATGATATATCTTATTGAACATGTTTTGTGTTGATCTTGATATGTGAATGCACATTTACTAAGCTTATATTTGATACATCATATATGGTTGCATTACATATGTTTTTGAAGAGAAAACCACATGCACTTTTATGAACTTATATTGTGTGGCATAACTATAAGCTTCAAGTCGACACCATTATGATGCAAGTTGATTAAAACTCGTGACTATGCTCAGATTTTCAAAAGCAGTGTTGTGAGTGATTTTGCATTGAAAAGTTTTTCAAACTGAGCTGATGTGCCTAAGTCGACTACATGCACATTGGATCCGACTTAGTTAGTTGTTAGTTTGAAATTCTATTAATGTTTGTGTACAGTAACAACTATATTTCAAAAGTTAGTTAAAGCTTTTATGATAGTCAATTATATTAAATGCATAATCAATTTGGTTGTTGTTGACTGCTATTATTTGACTTAACTGTTATAACTGTCTGAGGACAATCGCTTTTATTAATAGCCTAGTCGACTACAGGAGCGTCTGATCTATAGAAAACTATAAATAGACTTGCCTCAGTTGATCACAAAGACTTTTAAAATTCTAAACACTTTCATTTGTTATTTGCAGATTGTGATATATGAGAATTTCCTCCAAGAACTCATCAAGAAGACCGTGGTGATCTTTCTTTGAGGAGGTTCTCTGAAGGAGACAACAGTGCGCTTATTTGTTCATCAGAATTTTGCACAGCTGGTGTATTGACATTGATCAAGACTGCCTTCAATCTATTGGAGATTGGTTGTTCCTGTTGTGATTACAGGAGGTTGACTCGTGGAGTCTGGACACTTTTAGGATTGCTCAAAGTGGGTTTGAAGATTGCAGAAGAGGGGATATCTTACTGCAGATCTTTGTGAGTTGTTGCTGCCTATATTTTGGTTAGAGGGTTAAAGAGGTGTTTTATATTTTTGACGTGGAGGTCTCTATAAAAGCCTTGTTGTAAAAACCTTGACCATTATAGTGCATTTGCTTCTCGATTGTGGAAGGACACTGGATGTAGGCATTAAGGCCGAACCAGTATAAAAACTTACGTTTGATTTCTCTATCCTTACACTTTTACATTGAGTCGACTTACTTGTTTGCGTAGTCAACTTTATATTTCCACTGCACTTAAAATTTTCATTCCTTGTGATTCAAGAAACTTTGTAAAGGTTTCTACTTTGTGAAAAAGATTTTAAAAAGACCTTGATTTTGAAACCTCACCAATTCAACGCCCCGCCCCTCTTGGTGTTGAAACGAATCCAACCTTTTTCCAATAAAACTTTGGAATAATCAAGTAGAACTAGAATAAGTGTATGAGTTAACTTATTTTTCAAGGGGTTAAGTCTGCATTTTGAAGAAGGAAAAAACCCACTCAAGATTGTTTCCTTAAGCCATAAGCTAGAGCTTGAGCCATGAAAGAGTGCTTCATTATTAAGCAACCTCAAGTAGCTCTAGCCCAGGATTTCATAGCCTACGCCATGAAGGAGACCCACCAAGGGAAGAAACTTCAACATTGCAGCCGTGATCCACTGCTTGAGTCGAGTTGCGAAGGTCTATAAATAAGAAAGAGAGAGAAAAGTCTTTTATGCGAACATAAGGGTTGAAAATTGTATATTTTGTTCAAGGGTTAAAGGTGTTGATATTAAGCTTGATGAAGCTATTTGGACGGTCGTTGTTGGCTTCAGGTCAAATGGTCACATATCCCACCTAAGTGTACCTAGGATTAACAAAATGGCTATATACAAGGACTGCCTAAGGAACATTGATGAACCAAGGGACTTTAATTTTTTCAAAGCTGGGGGTATGAAGATAGATGAAAAACTATGTGCCTGTGGTTGAAGAATTTAAGCCTCTAAAGGTTGACAAGTCTAAATCCAAGTATACATGGTCAATACATGGTCAATACATGGTTAATCAGATGAAGATTCAATATGCCATAATATCTAGGATTTAAAAATCCCTTACCAGAGTTCATAGAAAGCTAGATGATGGTTTTGATAATGACAACATATTTGGGATTGCTTCTGAAAATGAGGAGATAGATGAGGATGACCAAGCAAATGAAGAATTCTTTGATATCTTTGATTTGTATAGGGATTATGATTGAGTTTTGATTTTTGCCTTGGTTTAATTTTGGTTCAAATATTTTGTAATCAAGCCATAAGGCTTTGTCCCCTAAACAATTTACTGCTTTGTGTTTGGATGTTTATTGAAATTTATAATATTTTGTTTTGAGAACTATATCTAATGTTTAATACTCTGAATGCAATCTGGTTGGTTGAGTTGAAATCTATATTTGCCATATTTGAGTGGATTGATTAAACATATTAGGTTATTGATTGAACCAACTCTGTGACTGATTGCACACTTTGAGTGAGTAAATGAATGGATGAAAACATTAATATCATTATGTTATATGATCAATTGCTTATTTTCATTCATGAATTATGCATTGATACACAATTATTGTTCTTATCATGTTTGCAGGTTGCAATATGATCATCACAGGTGGAATGATAAAAAAATATGAATTTGATGAATACTGCAAAATTTAATAGATTAAACGATTTCATAATCTACTAAATAATAATGCTAATATAATTGATTATTCTCCAGGGTTCGGCAATAGTTGATTATCCTTTCTGATAATCGATTATCACTTTTTCGAAAACCTCATAACAGCTACAAATAATTTATTATAACTTAAGATAATCGATTATCATTGATAGGTAGGAGTAGGTCTTTTAGTTTCTAACCCCTGGGCTATATATACACCTTCCTAGATTCCAAATAAAATATCTAAGCCATTTGACAATGCAGAAAAAGTATGAGGAAGTTCTCAAGTGTTAGTTTCCTCAAATCAAGTCTTGTGAGAAGCAGAAGCTTGCACTTAGTGTGTATAAGGTCAAAGCGGTTCTCTTCAAGTTGGTTGAGCAGGTTTTTCCATTCGTGTGTTGAAGGAAGGTGTTCTCTGTCTTTTAATCTTTGCATAATCGTATTATAATATGAAAATATATTTTAGTAAAAATAGTTAATCACTCTTTATAGTGATTAACAACTGGACGTAGCATCTTTTGATTCAAACCAGTATAAAAATCTTTTGTGTGATTTTCTCTATCTCTGCATCTTTTGTTTACAATTTGTTCGATAAAAGTTCTTAAAAAATCATAATTTTTAAAAAGAACCAATTCACCCCTCCTCTCTTGGTTATTGATCGTAACACACTCTTTAAATCCTTTCTATTGCACGATACCAATTATCAACAATTCAAATCAAAAAACGACCCTAAAGCAGTATTATCACATCTTGATGAACCTAGAATTTCACTCAACCCTTTTTTCTAAACTTAGGACACATATATTGAATGTTAAAAATGAATTCCAACAAACAGAGACAACATATTTATACAATATGATAGCCAAAGATTGACTCAAATCTTCTAAACAACTCTAAAAGAATCTCAAAGGGTTCAGTAGTGAAGACGTGTAGTTCTTTGTGCATGTGTTATCTTTTTATATTTCATTGTTGAGTGGGAGAGGTGTTTACATTTGAGAGTCTCTATAAAACTTTTGGTGTAAAACTAAAATCATTATAATGAAAGATCCTTCAATCTAAGGTTGTTTGGAAAGGAAACTGGATGTAGGCATTGAGGTCGAACCAATATTAATCCTCTGCTTGTATTTCTTTCATTATCTCTTTTACTTTCATTGCATACGCGCATTACTTAGATTACAAGAAAGATTAAACATCATTTTAAGTTTGCAAAAAGATTTAAAAAACATTCCCTTTTATTAATCACCAATTCACCCCCCTCTTGGTGTTGAGAAACAAGACACTTTATTTCTAACAAAGGCTAATGTGGATTGGAGGAAAAGGCTTCGTGGAGGAGAAAGAAACTCTGTTCGAAAAAGTGGAAAATGAGAGCATGAAAGTGTTAGTGGAAGATGCCTAGAGGAGGATCCCTAGGATTATCTAGCCTTGATTTTCAAGGAGGAATTGATTCTGGATTTCAGAAACTCAATTCTCATTTATCTCAAAAGTGAAGTTATGATGATGAAGTTGGGTATTTATAGTGACTCATGCTTCATGCAAGCTAAAAATACTATACAATGAACATCAACAAAATACAATTAAAGAACATTGGAGAAGGCTTGTTGGACAGTATGCAATCAATTATGCCTTGGGATTGCCTCATCTTTTATAGATACTAGACATGAGACACTTTGAGCATGCAATTCATTTAGATCTTTTTATACAAGTTACCTTGTCTATTAGTAGAAAACACTAGTAGACCTTGGTCGTCGAGAAATTTGCAATGACCTTTTTAAAAAATAACATTATATCCGCTATCACAAAAATTGACTTATGCTAAGAAAATTATGTTTTAGGCCATCTACTAACAAAACATTATCAATAGAAGGTGAAACGTTTATACCTATCCTTTCAACGCCAATTATCTTGCCTCGTTGATTTCCTTTGAAGGTCATTGATCCTCCTTTCTTATTCCTAAGGCTTTGGAACATAGACCTTTCCCCGTCATATGCTGTGAGCAACCACTATCCAAGTACCATGACAATAGTTTCTTTGAGGTCATCAAGCATATCTACAAGAGAAACAATTTTATCTTTAGGTACCCATCTTGTATTAGGTCCTATCTTGTTAGTCTTAGGCATATTTCTCTTTTTAGAGTTTAATGCATAGCATGGACTTTTCTCTTTAACTTTGAAAAAATAATAAGTTATAGGTTTAGAAGTATAATTAGTATTATTGCCATTAAACCCTATAGCTCGTCTATCAAAAGGGTTCTTACCTTAAGCAAAAGTTATACATGGTTGTTTCCTTGAAACATTATATTTAACACCTTAAGTAAGGTGTCATTTTCACTTTTAAGTGACTCAACACGTTTGACATCTTCATCAATATTTGTATTTTCTATCAATTTTTTGTTTTTCAAATGATGTTTTCGTTTTCTCATTTTAAGAACAATTAACTTCCCTTCTAGGTCGCTAACTTCTTACTTTAAAGGACTTTACATCATCCTTAAACAATGATAGTTCATTTTTCAAAATATTGTATTCTTTTGAAAACATTTTACTTTGTTTTCATAATTACTAGTATGTTTCTGATAGCTTTGAAGAGTTTGATAATAAATCATTATTTGCTTGAATGAAAGAGGGTAGGTCTACGAATATTCAAAATTATCTGCAAAAAGGTAGAGATTTGCTTCTTTTTCTTCTTCTTCAGGTTCTTAGGAATCCAAATCTTCTTAGGTACACATAAGTACATTTTTCTTGTCTTTTCTCAAAAAGATAGTCCTTTTCCTTGACATTTCCAGACTAGGACATTTTTACTTGAAGTGCCTTGGCTTATTGCACTCGTAACAAACAATAGGTCCCTCCTCTCGTTTGTTCTTCTAATCATTCTTGGAGGTAGATCCTATATGTCTACCTTTGAATGGTGTACCCTTCTTTCTCCTCCACGTGGAGTGGATCTTTCTTGAGATCAATGATAGTTCATCTTCTTCCTTTTGACCCAGTGAGTCTTCTTTATCATTTGACTCTTCTGAGGGCTGCTCAACCTTAAAAGCTTTTGCAAGCGTTCTTTTAATAGGCTTTTATGCTTTCAAAGCAATGCTTTTTTCTTTCTTTATTAGCCCATCCTATTGGAGCTCCAACTTGTGTACTTTGAGGATTCCAACCAACTCTTCTATACTCATTTCATCAAGGTTTTTAGATGTCCTAAGCGTTGTTACCTACGGTCTCCACTATCTAGGGAGGTTGCGCACAATTTTGTCAATATGATCAAAGTTATCATCTAACTTATAGAGATTTAAGCTTGTTCAGGATCACCTGGAATCTTATAAACATATTTTGAATGTTTTCATTGTCCAACATGGTAAAAAACTCATATTTTTGGTCACCAAGTTGAGCTTGATTCTTTTCACTTCACTTGATCCTTCATAGGTGATGACATGGGTGTCCCGTATTTCTTTAGCCCCCTTGTAGGCATAAACTTTCCTGTACTCTTCTACGGAAGGAGCACACCTCAGTGAATTACGAGCTTTAGAGTTTCAAAGATACTTGTGTTTTTGCTTGTCTATCCATCTACTTTTGGCTAATGGTTCCTCCTCTTCATCAAAGGGTATATAGTTACCATTCTCAACCATATCCCACATATCGATGTGCAAGGGTTCAAAGAATGCAATCATTCTTTGTTTCCAATAATCAATCTTTTCCCCCTTGAATAAAGGAGGGCGATTTACAACATAACCTTTGTTTTCCGACGCTTCTAGGATTGTTTCCTCAAGTCTTGTTAATAACTAACCCCTAAGGTATAACCTTCGTTTTCCAACGCTTCTAGGATTGTTTCCTCAAGTCTTGTTATTAACTAACCCCTAAGGTTAGCTCTGATAACAACTAAAATACAGGGAAACACTAGAATGGGGGGTTGAATAGTGTTTCAAAAACTTTTCACAAAAATAATGTTTAATAACTATGGTCTTAGATAAACTGTAGTAGTTATTAGACGGTTGTGTTTTAAGTAAGCGTTTAGGGAAACATTTTAAATAGGAAAAACAATAACATAAGTATTTTTACATTGGTTCATTCAAACTAAGTTACGTCGAGTCTCCCTTAAGACTTATTAAGGGGTTCCACTAATCTTTTTCAAAGATTACAAACGAGTACAAACCACTCCTATTATACTCTGAGTATTATCAACCATTTCTAGTTTCCCTAGTTAACTAGACTACTCTGAGTTTAATCACTCCTACTATCAACCCTAGGCAATTGTCTAGAAAGTTTAACTTAACTGAGTTAAACAATACAAGTTTATATTTACTTCTGAATATATACAAACACAATGTGTTTTGATTACAAGTACAAATTTGAATAACTCTAAAGAAAGGATAAATACAATACAATGAAATATGATAACTTGAAAGACACTTTCTTGTTCAGACTCAGATGATGTAAGCTTTTAAAGAGAATAATAGCATAACAATTCAAAGATAGAAAAGTTATTTTGTTCTCTTTTGTGAGTCCCCATATATAGCTTTCTTCAAAAGATGACCATTACTTAGAAAGAGTTGAACTTTTTGAGAATAGATGGCTTCTTGTACGAAGATTTGTACTTTTCTGGTTCTTGGGAAGAGCAACATTGCTTTAGCAATGAGAGCTTGTACGACTATTGTAGGAATTGGTATCGTGCAGCGAAATGTTTAAAAGCGTGTTCCGACACAAAACCATGAGGGGAGGGGTGAATTCATTCTATTAAAATTTTAGTTTTCCCTTTTAAAAATTTTCTTCAAAAAAGGTAAAGTAAAGTAAAGAAAAGAAGGGATAGAGAAAATCACACAGATGATTTTTATACTAGTTCGAATCAAAAGATTTTCCGTCCAGTCGTTAATCACTTTAAAATAAGTGATTAACCTTTCACTAAAATTGGTTTAATAGTATAATATAAGTAATGAACAAAGTGAAGTAGAAAACACCTCTCTTAACCGATAAGAGATGATAGTAGCACCTTCCTTCAACACACGATGGAATGAAGAACAACTTTAAACAACATCGTAGAGAACCACTGATAACGGTTTGAAACATCATTATTTACCATATGATTTTGATACTAAAAACACCCTTTTCCCCTTAGAAACTTGCTTGAACTCATATATTTTCAGTAAAATTGTGTGAGTAATTGATTTTAACTGTTTTCTAACAAATTCCCCTTATTTTGACAGAGATTGAAGCAATACTGGAAGAAGAATTGAAAAGCCATGAAGAAGGAGCTCAAAAGAGGTAAAAAAAGGCACCAAGGAGGGAGAAAACCCGAAGCCCAAGCCACAAGAGCAAAAAACAGCGAATCCCAATTCACTGTTGGTCGCCCGGGCGACGGACGCCCGTAGCTCAAGAGTCCAAAACTGATGCCCAAGCCTTACAGAACCCTCAATTCACGCTTGGGCGAGCTCCCTGTGACGCTTGATCGTGATTTCACATGGATCAAGCCCTGATTCTGCTTTGATTTGATTCTTTTGGACCGGGTCGCACTTTAGGACGTGTTTGGCATTATTTAAAGGACCCTGAGGCTCTAGGTTTTGCATCCCTGGCAGAAGCGAGCATAGCAATACACTCCTAGCCAATTCTTAGTCTTTTCATTCTTTCTTTCTTCCATTATTCATAGGTTCCCTCATGTCTATGGGGAACTAATTTCTATTTGTTGTTGGGGAATGATGTAACCTTGTAAACTCTCATGTATTTGAATTGATTCTTAATTTCATATACTTTTTTTCATTAATTGTTAGAGTAATTTATTTGTTCTTACTGCTTGCTTATACAATAGCATGATTTGTGAGTTGCATGAGTGTTGGGAGGTTCCTTTCAATTCAGGTCCTTTTTAAATTACTCCTAAGGGTTATATTGCTTAGGGATGAGGGTATGAGTCTTAGTCATCTTAACCTCTTGATCTTCACATCTTTTTACCAGGAATGCTAGGAATTGTATGAACTGGTAATTTGGGACAGGCTTATTCACCGAGGGATCGGGTTTAAGTGATTTAGTGAGGGACGTTGGCATTAATGAATAAAAGAAGAATTCTTATATACATGAGAGGGAACTTGGTGAAGTCAAACCCCAACAGCATAATCATCTCATATAAATCAACCTTCATTCATCTTTGTGCTCTTTTGCCACTGATCACTTTCACTTTGTTTTATTCTTTTTGCAATACAATCCTTGATCTCTTTTCTTTTAAGTCTTAATTAATCTTATTTTCACACAACTGTTCAGCATCAAGAGTCCTCTGGGATACGATACTTGGTCTTACCATTTTATATTACTTGTACGACTCGGTACACTTGCCGATTTGCCCCAACAACAACTTCCACCTTAGACACACTAAGATAAGCTTCTCCTTCTTCAAGCACAAGATCAAGCAAGACTTAAACACTTAGAGCTTCCTAGAAACCAATTTTGTACTCTGCAATATTTTAGGTAACCTTATCAAGGTTATGGAGACTTCTATTTATAGGCTAGAGGTCAGAAACTAAAAAGAGAGCTCCCAACTGCCAGTAATAATCGATTACCAAAAGTGACAATCGATTACTATTGGTCGTTATAAGGTATTGAAAAAAGTAATAATCGATTATCCTTAGTGATAATCGATTATTGTTGAACCCTAAACAATTATATCTTTAGGCGATAATAGATTATCTTTAGTGATAATCGATTATTGATAAATTGAAATATTTTTTAATTATAATTATGATAATCGATTATCCCTCGTGATAATCGATTGTCCCCCGTGATAATCGATTATTTCCGAAAGTAAACTACACTAAAAAGCAAGTTACAAGACTTTTAAAGACTTACAAGTGAAAGTACGATCCTAATACAAGTGTTTCTACAAAAAGAGCTTTAACAATATATGTAGATAATTCTTCAAGTCTTCAAGTGCATCATCAGCAAAATCTTTTCAAAGCATTGATGCTTCTCATTGGTAACAACTATGGCAAGACATAAATTTTTAAGGAAACATTCTAAATGTCTTCCTATTTCACAATGTCTTTCTGATCCATATGTAAGGCTTTTGCATAAAGCTTAGTGTTGTCATTATCTACAAAGATAAACAAAGAAAAAGCAAAACAGACAAAGGTACGGTATTCATGCATTTAAAGATTTGTACATTAAGAGAGTGTTTATGCATGACTAGTAATATGAATGTTTAGAGAGAGTTTGTGCTTTCAAAGTAGTGTCTCAATTGATAAAATATTCAGAGTTTACTATTTCATTCTTTAGATGTGCTTTTGTCAAATATTCTTGTATAACTAATACGTAATGGTTTATCTTGCTAGCGTTTAATAAGGATGTTTTAATATGTACTTCACTTAGATGTTGTTCTTCACTAAATGATATTTCGTTAAGTGTTGTATGTTAAACTTCAAAACTCGAGTTGCTAAAATGTCAGGTCTCTCTAGATGATCTTGTCTTGACAATCTTCCCCTTTTCTTATATGTAACTAATACATATGCTAAACAAAATATGTTTATGAGAGTTTTGAAAAGGTTTAGAAAATATCGATTAGAGTTTAAGGATCTTGCAAAACTTTGACATTGTTGTTCAGAACATAATTTTGACATAGCCAGGATTTCCAAAAATAGTAACAACAAAATCAAAAAATGGATCAAAGCAACATATCAATCACACATAAAACAAAAAAGCATGGCACCCCTTATCTTGATTTCCACTACTCCTTTCCTTGATTAGAAAATGTCCCTCTATGTTTATTTTCTACTCACTCAGCAACATTTCATTAAAATGAAAAACCAACAAAATAATATACCTTTCTTCTAGCCAAGGTTCAAACACACCACTCTAAAGTTCCAAACAAACAAACCATCATAATTATCTTGTCATACACATGTACAAAAGATATTACAAACATCAACACACATCACACGATCACATTAAAACAAATTAATAAATGAAATAAAACATGTATTATAGACACAAAAAGAATTGAACTCATGACAACCAAACCATCCAAATAAACTCTAATAAACTATAACTTATCTTTTCATATTTTAAATAATGACATCCACATCCTTACCAGCTTTCTATGACTTTACTTATCCTAGGTCTTAAACAATTTCATACATTTCTTCTTCATTTGATTATATTTTTATATAACCGTTATATTAATAATAATTTATATTCTAACTATACAAAACCAAATCAAAATTATACACAACATTTTCTATAATTTATTTAGATTTTAAATTATGTTTGCCATTTTCTAGACCAAATTTAAATTAAACTAATTACTTATTTTTCTTTTATTTAAATTTACAGTTTTCTGTTCTACATTTCTTTTCCATTAATTTTTTAAAAGAAATTGAATTTTTTTTATCAGATTACGGTTTCCCTAAAATTGAATTTGCAACAATTTTTCAATATAAATGTACGTATTTCATGTTGAGAATTCACTTCACAACCGAGTTCTCGGCGTGAAAACTAATAGGTTTAAATTGAATATTATAGTGGAGGGTGGTCTCTTTATGTGCGTTTTTTTTTTTTTTCAAAAAAGGTTTATTTGGAAAAATATTCGAAATTACGTTACGAGAGAAATTTTTGACCGAATGATTAAGAGGTTGATAAAAATTTTATTAAATCATTCTCACTAAAATCAATTAGATGTTTTCATCAAACCTGTCATGTCACTTTCATATATGCGTCGTAACTCCAATAACAGGTTGGAAATTTTCATTTTCTAAAACCCTAATAAACGTGATTATTATATTATTGCACCTTCCCGTCTTTATTATCTAGTTGCTTCCCATTCAACATGCATCTTCACCAGCAACTTCAAGAACCCAACATATGTGTAATTGAAAGCAACTGGTGGATCACTTCTCTGCCATACGTCCATAATTGAATATAGTTTACTTCATTTAGTTATCATTGCACCATATCTATAGTATATATTTCCATTCCCTTAATGCTTGTCAATTGGGTAGACATTATAAGTTTCCTCCAAAATGATCTTTGGTTATCTTTTATATATATATATTTATATATATATATATATATATATATATATATATATATATATATATATATATATATATATTGTTGGTAGTTGCTATTTCACAAAACAAACACAAATGCACTTGTAAATTTTAATTTAATTAAGTTTAATCTAAATTTATCTTGCAAAATCGAAGAGGTACTTTCCAAACACTTCAAACTTTCATTCTCTAAAGTTTTCATACTTTTCCTTTCATTCTCTAAAGTTTTGATACTTTTCCTTCTAAATACTCATTCTACATAAGATGAATGAGAGCTTAGTATACAAAAAATACTCCAACATTCAAATCAATCTAACACATATAATATTCACTATGTAAAATTTTCAATAGACGATATTTTTTCTTTTCTAATAGACAACGCTTTTTAGACAATGTCTATTTGAGCTTTAAAAAAGTGATCTTTGACCATGTTTATTTGAAAAAAGCATTGTCTCTTGAAAGCTAACAATAGATAACACTTATTTGAAAAAACATTATTCACTGAAGTCCAATAATAAAAAACGCTTTTTAAAATTATCGTTGTTGTTAACGCTCAATAGACAACGATTTTTCAAATAAACATTATCTATTGGTCTGAATTTTTTTTTAAATAATTTATTTAATTTTCAACAGACAACATTTTATCACACAAGCATTGTCTATTAGTTCAATTTTCTTTTTAAAAATAATTTATTTAATTTTTCAATAAACACGGTTTTTTCAAATCACTATGCCTTGTTGGTTCGATTATTTACAAAAAAACATAAAATATTAGGAAAAATAGGAAAAAGACAAAGGTAAAAAAATGAAGGCTTATTACTTTAGTGTATGAATACAAAATTATGAGCACAATATTCAAAAATACATAATCGCTCAAAGTCTAGTACATATTATAAACAATGACATAGTTTTATAAGGTAATATACAACCATAACATACTAACCTATAAACATTTACTAATGAGATAAAAATACCAATCTTCCTTAACTTGGTTATCAAAATATTTTTGATATATGCAAGTGTAGGAAAATACTACAACAAAGAAAAATAATATAAAATTAACCAATTAAAATTTTATTATAAATTAATTATATATACAATCAAGATAACTTACATCTATTTAAATTGTCCTTCTTTTATAGTATGTGATAATTTTCTTCCTATATAGCGACTAATGTAATAAGCACAATAATTTTTGTTGAGTTATTTTGGACACCGAAAAAAACAAAAGTAAAAAACATCAATATAATTAATATTAACAACGTCAATTGATGATGAGACCAAAATGAATAGATTTCATGACTCTAAATAAGAGTTATGCATGTTTTATCAAATACAGCAGGACAACCAAACCCTTCAAACTCACATTCCAAACAACATGGTTTTATCATAAAGAAAACAACATGAAAGTACAATCATAAGCTAGTAAGTTATGCATCAAAACACCACCAAAAAGGAACTAGAACAACCCTAAACTCAAGGCTAAAACCTAGCCATGTTGGACAACCAACAACAGATCATTCATCCTGCAATAAACATTCAAAATACATGTTATAGCAATCAGAAATGCATTGAAAAAAACATTCAAAAAATGAGAAAAGTTGTAAAACCCGTATAAAAATAAAAATATATATTTTTTATTTTATTATTATATTTTATGATATTTCATAATTATTTATGGTGGGTGAAGAAAATGTTAAGAAAATGAATAAAAATTAATTAATATTAGTTTTTATTTTAAATTTCGAAAATGTATGAAGATTTAAGTATTGATTTTTGTGTTATAATTTCAGCAAAAAGGAAATGGATCAGTGGTTAATGACTGAGTCCATATTGTTTGGTGTGCATGTTCTTTGGTGTAATGTATGAACCCTGCACAAAACATTTCCTTAGCTCCATCTGTTTTTTTTTATTGGCTAAAGATGGGCCCGCGATGAGGTAAGAAAGAGATGGGCTTTGACTCTCTTGTGCGTAAACGCTGGTAGAGGAAATTTAATCCTCATTTTTCTCCTTTATTGCATGATTAATTTGTACTTTCTGTATGGATGGGGAAAGAGAAAGCGAGGCCCTTGCTTTTATGATTATCATATAGGAATATAGTTTGGTTTAGGCTTTTTGTCTTTGCATGGGTCTCGTGGGTTTCAATCATAGGACCTTTACTTAGTTTTAGTTTTTTTTTTTTTCCTTGTCCTTGGTTTTATTGATCATGCAACTTTGGCCCACCACATGTACTATATTTTTATTTCTAGTATTTTTGTGTAAAAGTTTATAACTAAATGAGATTCATAGAAAATATTTATTTTAGTTCTCCCACAATAAGAAGTGGGTTATAAGTCAATTTATTATCCATGAAGATGATGACATGGTAGAAATAAAGGATGATCCTCTAGAAAAGCTTGTGACTAAATTAAACAGGTTAGATAGAAAACTGGTAGAGTTAGAATGTGAGCAGAGAAGAGAAGAAAGGACGACCGACCCTTAGACCAATCTCACCGAAACAAATTGTTTTCGTAAAATAATGATTAATTAAGGCTAGAGTCTCAGAAACGACTCTTTTTGCCAAAATCCTATCAAAGGTTTTGGGATGGAAACTAATGAGCTCCAGAATTGGCATGCATTTTGCCATAGGCCTTTGGTTTGGAAGCATTTCTTCATCATTATAGGTATTTGGTGACATTCTGTTTTATGCTTGGCACGCGGAGGTTGAACATTTTTTTATATTCAACTTACTAAATATTATAGGAAACAAGTACTTTTGGTATTTTAAATACAATATTGAAGTTTTTAATGATATTTGGAAGCATATCCAATCTTCAGTTTGAAAGGATCTGATTTCGGAAAAATTCATGTTGAAATAGTTTTTTTTTTTATATTGTATAGTTCTTTTATTCTAAAATGAAATAATTAATAATCATTATTTGCACTTTTTTTTCATACAATTCAAATTATTGCTTTTATTTTAATTCAATCAATCTGGTTGTAGAATAGTTAAGAACCTAATATGCAATCGTTCACCTTAAATAATGATATCTATAATGGAAATTTACCTTAAATCAAGGGAATTTGTATTGGGGAGATATTGTCTTGGTTCAATAGGAACAGAGGCAAAAAGTCCTTCTAGAAAAAAAAAATATAGAAAGGAAAAATTGTACTCCTTCGATTATCTATGAACCGAGGCAAAATCTTGTCTCTTTTTGCCTCAGTTCACAACCGAGGCAAAAAACCTATCTCTTTTTGCCTCGCCTATATATGTCTCGGTTGTAGAACCGCTGCTTATAGCCAAAATTAATCGTTGTCATTTTCCTCAATTGTACTAGTGGTAGTATATGGTTTCCAGTTTGAAACAGTTAACTGCTAATAGAAAATTCTAATTCTTTTAAATTGAACTGGAAAACAATATAATTCAATTTTTAATAAAAATAGTTTAATTTTTATAATATAAATATAGTTCAGTACATTTTGCCCAACCCTACAAATGATATCCCAACGTATGCAAATGTAAGAATGTGGTGTTGTGTTTGTTCTCTTAGACTTAGAAATGACAACGGGTCGGGTTGGGCACGAATAGTGCCTACCCGCAACTCGACCCGTCGGATGAAAATATACCCACCACCTGACCCGCTACCCGTCGGGTACCCGTTTAAAAAATACCCGCGAGTATTTTAAAACCCGTAGGTACCCCCAAAAATAAATAAAAAAATATTTTATATTTTTTAAAATAAAATTTAAATAAAATTACAAAAAATATATATAATATAATATAATATAAATTAAAATTTAATTTTAATTAATTTTAACCTAATAAAATATAATTTTATTTTATTTTTGATTAAATTTAATTAAAAATATACAAATTAATTTTTTTATTATTTTTTGCGAGTAACGGGTACCCGTGAGTTGGGTAGTATACTACTCATGCCCGACCCGTTTAGAAGCGGGTATTAAAATACTCGCTACCCGTTACCCGCGGGTAATAAATACTCGCGAGTAATAACTACCTGCCACAGGTTTTACCTGCGAATACCTGTATCCGCGGATTTCTTTTTCATCCCTACTTGGAGTATATGAATTTGCTTATATCTAGAAAAACCATTAAGCAATAAGACTCGCCAACTAACCTCTCGATCAATAAATGGCAGAGAGAAGTGTTATTTTTTTTGGCTTGATTGAGTCTTCAGAAATCTCTATGGGTTCTCTGTTTGTTGGTCACTCTTAAAATAAATGTTATTACTTCTCTACCTCACCCATCCACACTATAAGGGAAATTCCTTCATTTTTTGGACATACAAATTCTTACAGAGGTTTATTTAGAATTTGAGAAACTTTTCATTTTCGTTGCCTAGTCTGTTGCAAAAGAATGCATCATTTAAATTTGATGAATCTTGCAAGAAAGAATTTGAGGAGTTGAAGAGTAAGCTCACCACTATACTAATTATCCAACCGCCAAATTAGGATCTACTACAAATTAGATGCCTTATACTTTGTACTTCAAGAAAAAGTAGTATTATCTACTACAAAAATTTGTACATAATACATTAAATCCATAAATAAAACCAATTTATTTATGAATTACATAAAAATAAATTTATAAATAAATCGATCATAATTAACATTATTTGCAAATTTATCTATAAAGAATTACCTACGAACTTATGGATAACGTAGTAGCACCTCCTTCCTTTGCTAGTTTCTTCGTAAGAAAAAGTTGCGTCATTTGAATTTCTCATGGCATTTCAATCCAAAGACGAACTTGGATCGTTGTCTAGGTCCATTCCAACCGTCAATGAAAAAGAATACGGTGAGAATACGGTGTATTCTCACCGTATACTTTTTCGTCGACCGCCAACGAAAATGTATACGGTGAGAATATCATCGTATACTTTTTCGTTGGTGGTCGGAATGGACATAGGCAACAATCCAAGTTCGTCCTTGGATTGAAATGCCGTGAGAAATAAAAAAAAAACGCAAGTTTTCCTTACGAGGAAACTAGCAAAGGGAGAAGGTGCACTACGCTACACAAAGACACAACAAAAAAACTGCTCCAAAATACAACGAAAACTCATTTTAATCGGTTCAAATGAGAGATAATACATCAAAGATTACTTTGATCGGAGTAAACACAACTTTAAATAGTTAAAAGGAGAGGAAACTTACCTGGAAATGCAGAGCAGCAGAGAGAAAAGGCAAAGACGATCAAAGTGTTGGTTCGCAAACCGCTGGTTCGCAGTGTTATTTAAAAAGAAATTGGACGTCTGTTGTACACAGAACCAACGTCTAAAATAGCAAATACGTCGGACGCCTGACTAACCTGACGTCCAGTCGATTTAAAAATTAATATTTTTGCTGCATATAGATGTCGGCTTGGCAGGAAGAGATGTCTCGTGGGCGGAAACAAATGACTTTTCACATACCTGGTAGGATTGTAGACGTCAGTTACAATGAGCCTGGTAGGATTATAGAAGTCGAGGCCTCGTCAATGTGGCGGGATCCGACGTCTATAAGGCTGAAAAGAGTGACTATTCACTTGCCTGGCAGACTTATAGGCGTCAATTAGCAGGGGACCGATGTCTATATGTCTGATAGGTAGGTGAGCAGCATTAATTTCCGCCTTATTGACGTTAGGGCCCCAAACGAACCGACGTCTATAAGGCTGAAGAAAATGACTTTTCACCTAACGGTCAGAAATATAAACATCAGGTTGGAAGGGCCGACGTCTAAAATTTTCTAGACGTTGCACGTTGACCTAACGGACGCCTACGTTGCCAGCTTATTTACGGAAATACCACCGTTCATCAATATACGTCGTGCTAGTCCTTAACTGACGTCTACCGTATAACGTTAAACAACGTTTTTCACTAGTGACGAAAAGAAAAATATGTACATATTTTACTTTTTCCATGAATAAGTCTCACAATATTCATTGATTTGAACACTAACAATAATAAGGAGTAGAAGATTAACACTTGATTTTGATTCTTCAAATTAAAAAATAAAATAAAAAAGAAAACACTCTCAGATATAATCATTTAGTCTCTAGAATTTAACATTTAAGAGCTGAAAATTTATTCTTTTAAGAAGGACTATTTGTTTTATTATGGAAAACAAAACCAGAATCTACTATTTATGAGTTGATGTGCTTATTGGGAGTCTGGTGCTTCTGTGTCCTTTGTTGGTGTTGCTATTGGCTGTTGGAGGAGTGGATAGTCTTTGGCTTTACCCCACACCACTGAGTAAAGCCCCACTACGATAATTGTGGCGCCAATGATACTGATATAACACAAACAAAAACCATCATTCAGAAAATTAACTCAATTGATTAATTTAATAAAAGTGACAACAAATATTAGAATATAAAGATTGAACAGTGAGATGAAACAAATAAACAAGGATTGACCTTCCAACGTAGATCTGTTCTCCAAGAAGAAAGGATCCAAAAGTAGCAACGTTGATCATTAATAGAGGATTAAAGGATGTCATGAACACAGGTCCTCTGCTTTTCATTACCAGCCCTTGTACATAATATGCTATTCCTGAACTCATTATTCCCTGAATTTGAGAAAACAAGATTAGGAATTATGATCCTTATTACACCCTCTCCTCAAATTATTTCATTCACCTATATACCAAAGTTTTATTTCAATATCAATCTTCAATTTATTTTTAGAAATATGTTTAATATCAAATATTTTAAATAAAAACAATTTCTATCTTAATAAGATAATTGTTTTCTTTTCCTTGTCTATTTTGTAAAGTTCACGGGAATTTTTATGACCATTAAAGCACAGAAACTTTTAATAACCTACTCTTGCCGTCAAAATCAAGCTCCTAAGTCAGATGTGATAAGAAACTGTATATGACTTGGAACAAAATTCGACCAACAATGGTGGATCAAAGCCTACCTTCACGTGGAGAGGTACACCCATAAATGTTGTAGATATAATATTAAAGAAGAAATAAGATTATTATGAAACAGAATCTAACACAAACTAAACGTGCTTTCCTTTTAAAATAAATTATTAGAACTCCAACAAAAAAGTCTACCAAACTAACAAAAAATACATACATACATCTATATATATTATTTCTTTTTTCATAAATAGGTTTAGAAAATAAAAATAAAATATAAACTAAAATGATTTTTTATATAATTATAGAAGTTAAAAATAAAAAATTTGGAATATTATATAAATATATTTTTCCAAATTAACAAATACATATAAACTAATTTTGACTGAAAAAAAAATATTTTTCTTTATTTAATGTTTCTCTTTTAAAGCTGCTTATGCAGAAACTCGTTTATTCAAGTTCATAAGTACATGTATATCTATGAATACAAAAATAACCTCTTTTTTTTTTTTTTTCTCTCTCTCTCTCTTCTTGTTTATAGCTAGAGTGTTCTCTGCATTTTTATTATAAGTATATAATCTGAACTTTTAAGATTAAAATAAAATTTACAGTTACATTTTTAGAATACCATCTTTAATACTATTTAATAAAAGAAATTAAATGATTCTATTTATCTCACAATAAGTGAATGAATTGAAAATTCATATTATTAAACGATATTTATATAACTTAATATTGATTTAAAGTTCTTTCCTTACATTGTAAAATTAACTACATTGCAAATATATTAACAAATGATTAAAATCAACTAGATTTTAGTCAAGTGAAACTAAAATTGAATATCTTAAAAAGGGCTTTGAAAGGTTTAAGAATAGCAAAGACATAATTAAAGAGAGGAGATTTTATTTTAATAACTTAATAAGGTTTTCTAGAACAAATTAGTTATAAAACATACATCTCTAACCAATATCTTCATGGTTAAAAAATAAAAATAAAGAATCTAAGGTTTAATTAAATTATTGTTGTTTTACTTTTGGACAAATTTTGCCAAAAATTAAGAAAATAAACAAATAAAAAAAATTATTGATCATGAGATAAGCAAAATCATGAAAATTTTACACGATTTCTTTGTCAACTACCAAAAAAGCGGAGTTGTCACTTTTAACCATTTTACATTTTCAAAAATTAATATTTACATGTAAAGTCATCAAAATTTTATTTTTGAAGCCATTATGATAAAAAAAATAAAATAAAGGGTTAAATATGTTTTTAGTCCCTATACTTTGGGGCGATTTTGGTTTTGTCCCTCTTTCAAAATATGGTACATTTTAGTCCTTCAACTTTAGAAAACTCTGGTTTTAGTCCTTTTTATCAAATTTTTTTAACTTTATTTTTTGTTTCAAGCTCGTTTCATTGTAGTATTTGGATTGTTTACACTGTTTGACACATTTTTGCTTCAATGTTAACTGAGAAACGTGTTTGAAACAACAAATAAAGTTAAAAAAAATTGGTAAAAAGGACTAAAACCAAAGTTTTCTAAAGTTGAAGGACTAAATTGTACCATAGTTTGAAAGAGGGACTAAAACCAAAATCGCTCCAAAGTACAGGGACTAAAAACATATTTAACCCAAAAATAAAAACTATAATTCTTCTACTCGAGCTATCCTCTTGTGTATATAGAACTTGACTTACAGCATAAAGAGGGCCATAGAGTGTGAAGTCGAAACCAATAGCCCAAGAACGAAGGTTGTGATCTGCAATCAGAGCAACCACAGCACTTTGCAATGCACCGGCCAAGCATATCAACGACGACAGCGATAGTTCCGCAGGGTACCTTTTCACTGTTATCGACTGCACCAATTTACATTTCTTTTACATCATCATACCACACCACGAATATTCACTGATCACATTCTATAACGTCACTGTAAATTACATAAGCGTATAGGATAATGACACTTAGACAATTTTTTTTTTGACAATATTTAAACATCATTTACGTGTCATTCGATCAATAACATAATGATATGTAGATGATGTTTAAATATTGTCAAAAAATATTATCTAAGGATTATTATCCAAAGAAATATATGAATATATATAGTTATTTAATTACCTGCAATATGTAAAAGGAAGACCAAGCCAAACAACCAATACATAAAAATAGGGTCCCTGTGAACCAGTGTTTGTCATCCTGAGGGGACTCACTTTCATCTTTTTGGGAACTGTTTGGATTATTTATAAGATTGATTTTCGGACCTTTGTAAAGTGTCATCAACAGAGCCCCACCAAAGGTTACCAAGGTTCCAATTACTTTCGCTTGACTGCGTAGCTCCTTCAACTTTACACTCTCTAACCTGAAATAATACCAAGTGTAGTAAACAAAGTCTTTATGAATACTCGTTTTGTCAAGGAGTACCTAGAAAAATATTATCTGACACATTTGAAAATTTTTTATTTATTTAATATTATCTTTATTTATCTTTTACTTTTTTCTTAAAAAAAATATAAATTTTATATTTTTATTATAATTTTATTCTTATATTATGTATCAAAGTAAATGTAAAAATATGTTATGAAATTATTATTTATACAGAAAAATATTGGTATTGTGCAAAACTTTATACTTTTAGAATGTTTTAAGACCATATTAGTATTGTGCATGTTATGTATACGTGCCATAAACTAAGCAATGTTATAATGCTTTAAAAAGTGAAAGAAAAATCATGCATTTAGTGTTTGAATTACGTGAAAGAAAAAGCTGGCATGTATTAATGGGATTTGCTAAAGATTGACAAGCAATCTAAGCACTAATAATGAAACAAACGTTTATAAGTGATCTAATCAGAACTTGTCATATACAAAGAATAATTTAAACTTTTTCAAAGTTCCTTAAAAATCTCGCAAACATAATTTCTATTGAATTGATACATAATAATGTAAAAGTCTTATAAATTGAAAAATGAATGTCACCTGAGAATTACTGCTATGACAAAGGTTACTGAAGGTACAGCGTTCATAATAGCAGATGCAAACGTAGCAGAAGTGTATTGCATCCCCAAACAAGTGAAGCCTTGGTCAATCACTATCCTGAATTTTCACAAAACATAGTCAAACAAACAAAATTTACTAGAGTGCGTAAAATTCTCCCTCTTTGAAAAATTAAATATACCATAACATACTTTTACATACAAATATAAAATGATTATAAAAATATAAATTTTTGTATTGTTTTAAAAAAAAAAAAGTAAGAGTTTTCAAATGAATAAGTCATGAATACTCAATAAATGCAAGGGCCAGTATCTGCATGAAGATAGACATGGTCATTTTCGGCCTTACGTTCCTGCAGAAATTAAATACAACATAATTAACTAAACAAAGTTATAAAGACATAGTTGACAATTATAAAAGCAGAAAATAAATGCTGAAAACACATTTATTAATTTGTAAAGAGCTTATGCGTTAGTAGTAACTTTAATATATGTACACAAAAGGTGTAGCACCTTTCAAAGATAATCGCAAAAGGAGCAACAACAGACGCAGCAATGGCATTGCGATACACAGTTAACACAAAGCGACTCATTCCATGATCCAGACAAGCCTTAGTAATAATGAATGTTCCAGCCATTCCAATTTGTAACCCTACACATAACAAATAAGGCTTAGCCAGATAGAGCATGTTGCTAAATCTAGCACCTCTCGTTTTATCCATCAGCATTAGAATTAAGAAATGTTGCTATGTATTTGCTACTAAGACTAAGAAGCTGTGTTGCCTAGTGCATAAAATGGCTCCCTTATAAAGGCCACGAAGGGTGATTAAAACAAAATCCACTGTGTACATTTAGTAGAAATATCTGCTTAAAGTTCTGCTTTTGGTCACTTCATTGAACTAATTGTCCTGAATGTAAAGTTTCCACTGAACAACTAAAGTAAAGAAACATTGTTTTTTCAGAGTAACAGACACTGCCTTGCCTGATTCCCTTACTGAATATTTGCGTGTCGGAACAGAATACATATTGGAAGCAGCATGTTTTGTTCATGGTTTTAAATTATGGCCGTAACTTTAAATGCAATTTTATTCTCTTCACTTACTCTAGTATTAAATTGTGGCCATAAATTATAAGATATTTCTATTCTCTTTACCGTAGTTTTAAATTGTTGCAACAAATTAGAGTATGTACGACGAAAAATAAGAAAAAGAAGAATAAAAGAAGGTTCTCCAGAATTAAAGTTGATTTTTTTTTTATATCAAATAACATGCTTTACACTAGTATAAAATATGGACAGATCCAATATTCACCAATCATAACTACCATGTTAAAGGAAAAAGAAGAAAGAAAAGCATACATAAGAGGACTAGGTAAATACATGCAATAAATTATAAAAATATGTACTCTAAAAGGTCAAATCTATTGCTAAAAAATATACTAAGACCCACTCTATAATATCAGTATCTTTGCTGAAATATCAGTATCTTCTTCCTTGAAAATATGAAATATTTTAAAATTGATATGATCAGACTTTCATTTATTTCATCTACTTGTAACCTTCTTATAGACTTTAGAGTTAGCATGGAAATCGTGAACCACAAAACATGTCCTTAATAATACCATTAAAAATAGAAATACTAATAAAGTTAACTTTAGCTTCCAAATATTAGAATCAATCAAATTGTTATGCTATTAGATTCAAACTAACACAGAATAATGTGAAGCAAAAGGTTAATTTAAAAAAAAAATTAAAATGCTTAAAATTGGTTGGTGTGATGTGACTCTAAAAGAAAGATGAATAGAGTCTGAAAAACAAATTCAAAAATTATGTGTAGAAGTATACAGTTGCAAACAAATTAACTACTTAAAAATAAAAGTGTATAGATAGCAAGAATGCACGCAAGAGGTTTATACTGATTCACTTTTACCTAATCTCTTAAGCAACTTGTTTAAGAAGTTTAACTAATCAACAACTTTGATCAGTGTTAAAAATAAAGCCTTATATCTCAATCCAAGGAGGAGTGAATTGGATTTAGAAAAATTTTCACAAATTCTTGAAAATCTTGGTTCTTAAAATCACTACACAATGGTTTATCAACAATCAAGATGAAAAGCAAAGAGCAAGAACAAAACATACACAAAATTTTATATTGGTTCAATTCTTGAATTGAGTTTACATCCAGTCTTCCTTCAACAACCTTAGTTGAAGGGAAGTCAGAGTCAAGAATACAAAAGAATTCTCTTAATTTATATCCTCACATACTCTTCAATACAAAAAAAAAAAAAAAAACCAAGAGAGGTTTTCACTCACACTCTCTTAAATCTTGCCTACCCAGCTAAGGTAACAAATGAAAACAATTATCTAATGAAACCTGATAGCACCTATAATTGTGTAGATCTTACAACTTTCCTTGCTTTCTTGAAACCTTGGAGAGTTCTTGAAATTTCTTCACAAAGGTTGATTGAATTCTCCAAGAATGTTTCTGACAACTTCTTGATGTGTTCCTATTCTCAAAATCGATGAATTGTCAAATGATTGCAATGTATTTTATAAAGAGATAGGTTAAAACACTTATTTATATATTTATATATATGTATATATATATA
>NC_028356.1:25708467-25731431 GCF_000741045.1 Vigna radiata var. radiata
TCTTGCATGTTTTTCTAACTTAGAGAGATAAATGCTAAGAACATAAGATTGACTCTCTCTATAAAACCAAGGATCTATTTTATCAACCTCTTTTTCCCAAGCTAGGTATGTTAATGCACCTATGTCTTTACCAAAGAATGAAAGATTCCTAGCTTGATTAAACTTTTCATCAACTTTATCTAAACTAGACAACCTATATAAACTAGAAGACCTAGAAGAAGACCTATATAAACTATAACAAGACATTTGCAAAGACAATTTGCGGACTCTAAGACCCCTAAAACGTACGGACTCTAATGTGACAAGGTCACACTTAAACGTGAATCAAAAGATCAAATCAACATTAAAGTCTACTCCTATGTCTAGCTATGCTAAAATTAAAGCAATTAAAATTGCCAAGAGTTTGGAAAGAGCACCATGGACTCTTCNAATCTACTTGGACTTTATAAGAGGCCTTTTACAAACACAAACTAAAACTGCTAACAGTGGGCTAACACAAGCCCATTACAAATACAAATAAAACAAAGTAAAGCCCAAAAATTGAAATCCTATGCTACGGTCTTGTAGACAATCACGTGCCCAGATCTTGCTTTAATTTGTTGCTGCTGAAATCACTGCTTTTGAATCTCCTAACCTGGCCCAATCCTACAAACAAACATGCACAACATGGGTGATTATTCCCTCCAACAGATCGCACAAACTGATTGTATAGCAATGGTAGTGACTACTTCCCTTTTCTCCCGGTGCAGGTGATGCATCTAAGAGATTCCTTTTGCTCTCAACTCACAATCTGCTGCACGAAGGATTCACACAAAATCAGTAACCACACCAATGCTTAACAATTATAAGACACACAGACAGTTTGAAACAAATCTACAATTAATCTAAAACTCCCTTTAGTTCAGAGGACTGCTCCTAGCCTGCTCCAACTAATCAGCAGATCCACTTTTCACTTGTAACATCCTACACTACATTCTTGTAAATTGATGCACTAGCTATATGATATCAATTAAATCAGACCTGCACAACTACACCAAAAACAGCAGATACTTCAAATGAATCAGTTCACGCATAGCTAGCTAAGTGGCATGCAAAGGTATGTAGTCAATCACTCTGGATAAAACTGAAATCGGAAACTGCTTTCCCAATAAAATTGAAATGATATTTTTAACCAGGGAAGAAAATGTTTCAATTCAAGGCCTTAGTACAAAACAATTCCAATTCAGAATCATCATTTGCAAGTGAAAAAGAAAGGAAATTCACAATCAGAATTATGCAGCAGTTTAAAAGAACAGAAGGCAGTAATCAGAGAATTGTGATCCCAGCTTAAGCAAACCCATTCAGAAATCAGAGTGGTTAATTCTAGTTTACATAAACTGCCATATCAGAATCAACACTTCAAATAATGCTAAGCAAGGACATGCTATATACAGAAATAGTTTGGACAAAACAGAGGCAATTTAAGATGAAATACTCTCTTTTTGTTCAACACTCCCAAAGTCTATTCTCATGAGATCCCTTGCTCAACTTCTACACTNCTGCAGCTAGTTGTAACTCACTTTCTACTAAGCACCACCTGTGAATGACAATCAAAGCCAAAACTATGCAATTCTAGTTGGTCAGCAAAATTCAGATTCAAGAAATTGAATAAAACACGCTCTCAACAAAGATATTTGGCTCTTAGATGCAGCCACACAAAGCTCACAAACTCAAGAATTTTTCTGAAGGCTTCTCTTTAAAAACATGAAACACACAAATGAAGGTTTGGAAGGGAGGTTCTCCCTTGTTAGTTCAGGGCTGGATAGTCTTTCAGACGACCACCACCTAAGATGCTACCAAGCACACAAACCTTCTTTCAAAATTCCAAAACCAAGAATGAAAGTGCTTCTCAAACCAGAGATGGATAGGCTAAGCAAAAGCAATGGTAGGTAGACAGAACAGAACAGGACAGCTACAAAATAATGAAATTGACAGCACAGGAGACAGACTCAAGATCAGATGAATAAAGCAATTAAAAGCTTCAAATTAAGATCAGCAGAACGAATTTCACTTAGAATGGACAAAACCAGAGTTATCAATCAAGACAAGCAATAAACAAAGCTTTCAAGAAAGGAGGCACTCAAACAGAACCTACCAAAAGATCTAAAGCAGATTTTAAAAACAAGAAAAGACAAACAAGAAGCTGCTGAACTGTCAAAGATAAACCCAGTTCCAGTTTCCAAAATCTGATTCTGCGTTTTAGTTTTTAAAAACATGGATTGCACAGGCCTATTTGGCTTTTCAAAACTTTCAATTGAACTTCCTTCTTTTTTTTTTTTTGTAATGACTGTTTTATGCTGAAGATAATATGACCACTCCTTTTGCTACAATCCAATTCGAATGCTCAACCAGAACCAGAGTTAGATACACTAATGATGCAGCAACTTGTGAATGAAAAATGCCAAAAGTTTGGTGGTTCTAGTGAAAACACATAGGGTAGCTAAAACTAAAAAACTTGTTTGCTTTAACAAGTTTTAATGCATAATTCAAACTTGTTTAAACAGCTTAGTGAAGCAGAAACAAAGTTTTTCAAAGTATCAATGGTTCAGCCACCAAATTCACTCAAAATATGCAACTTATCCAACCAAAAATTTGACTCAGATGTTGAAACAAAATGTGAACAAGTCACANGACTCAAAAANANCAAATAAGAGTTGAACAAACACTATGAAATTAATGGAAGATGTCCAGCAATGATCTAATGCTAAACCAAATTAAGAAAAACAAAAACTGGACTCAAACAATACAATGCAGATCGGTCAACTGCAGAATTGGTGCATATTTGAACTTTCCAGTGATACTACCAAGCCAATTGCAAAGGCAATCTAATGCTTATATGGTATTCATCCTGTATTAGCTCGAATTAAGCATTTCCAAACATTCAAATCAGCAATTCAGACCAAATCCAACCAATGAAATAGTGACTGTAACAGTTCAAAAAGATCAATGCAACTGCAACCAACACAACTCTGCACTGATTCTGAAATGCTTGACACTAATCATGCACTTGAGCTCCTCATAAAGAAGGTCATAGCTCATTTGATTGTGCAGAATATGTCTATTCACTCAGATTTCCAGATGCAGCATTAACACGATTTTAAAACCAGAGTTTATAACAGAAAAAGCGATTACACATGACTGTGACAAAACAGGATACGATTTCTCAATGAAAATGACTCAAACAAGGAATAGACCGAAATAAAAATGAAGAAACTATACTCGAAGATAATGACTCAAAGCACAGATCAAGTACAGAACATTCAACATATCACGAAGAAATTGAACAACAACTTAAATCAGAGAAAACGATTCAAGACATTAAACGAAATGATGAACAACGCGGAAATGGAAAGAAACACAACAAAATACTCAGAATCACAGCAAGACAAAATAAGATGAACTCAAAACAGACAATACTGAATCAAAACAGAAAACTAACAACAGATTCAGAGACAAAATGCGAATCAACACAGAAACAAGAATCAAGACAAAACAGAAATGGAAACAGATATACTTATCTCTTGTAGCGTGGACGAACCGAAGCTCTGACTACCACTTGATGGAAGACGCCTTGAAGAGAACGNCGGGTTGGAGCTGTGCGAACCCGATTCGACCTCCTCGAAGCTTCTCCGACGAAGAAATGACGCAGCGNAAAACTTGAATACTCTTTTGACCGAGAGAAATTGGAAGAGAACGGAACAAATNAGAGAAGGAACTTAGAGAACCTAAACCTAGACAACCAGAACCCTAGAAATGGAGAGATTCACAAAATGAACCGATTAATCGGTTCGAACTCGAGATTGAACGGTGGAGAGCAAAGATCTATGGATGGAAAGTTTTTTGTTCGGTGAAATTTGAAGGAAAATGGAAAAAGAAGGAGGAAACCCTAGGTTTAAGCTTCTGTGATGTGGAAGAAGCATAGAAATGGAATCTGTGGAGACGAATGGTGGATCGACGAGGAAAACGAAACTTACANTGATGAAGGTGGAGAAGTGAATCTGAGATGATGATGCGCTTGGGAAGACGAAACCCTAGCAGAGGTGGTTTCTGTCTCGTGGAGAAGACGCGAGAATGAAAGTGTTGTTGATGAGTCGGTCTGTGAAGGAAAAATGATGCGCTGATGTATTGAAGCGCTGACGCAGGCAGAGGAGGTGGCAGCGAGAGAATGGTTCTCCGTGGAGGAGAGAGAAGCACAATGGAGTCTTTGGAAAGATGAAAATAAGAAGTGTGTTTTGAAAGGTGGCTAGAGGTCTTTGGACTCTCTAGCCAAATGACTTTCAAGAGAGAATAATTTTCTGAATTAGAAAAGTTTATTCTCATTAAGCTCAAAAGTAAGGAATACAATGAGGAGCTGGGTATTTATAGTGACCCAAGCTCCTTACAAGCTACACTACTAATACAATGAAATGTAAAAAGAGGACTACATGAGACAGGATTTCATCATGTTCTTTTTGATCCTACATCATGAACAATCTCGTTCTCCCCCTTCGACATTAGCAAAAAATGAAGCAATCGTAATCATACTAGATATACAAGTTATAAGCATATAAGCGGATATTCAAGTTATACTTATATATGAAAGCTATAAGCATATGTGCAATGTAGTCATATAGTGATCCAAACAAAAAGTGTATTGTGACTTTGCTAGATAATCAGATAGTTGACACACAAAATAAGAAAATAGCTGAAAAACATAACAAGTCACAAGACATAGAACTAAAAGTTACAAAGTGCTAAGAACATAAGACAAGAAACATATAATCTATTCTGATTCTTCAAATCCCTCTATTCCTTCTTCCTCTTCCTCTTCCTCATGCTCTCCTTCTACACCCTCGCCATCTTCTTCTTCATCCTCATTATCTTCTACCTCTCCATCCTCAACAAGATTCTAATTTCCGATTTTGCTTTGAAGGGCAGCAATTTCTTTATCCAACTTTTCAAATCTGGATATATAAGTATAGTGATTTCCAACCAAGGTTTGCAACTGTTTGAGCACATATTTTTCAAAATAGTTCTTTGGTCTAACAATAGAAGTTGTGAGTTGTAGTAGACATGTCCACATTTACTAGGTCAAATCATCTCCTTTTAGTGGCTTGGTGCTCATCCTTGAATGTCCAACCATTTTCATTTTTCCTCAGACCCATATGGTGCAGTGCAGGTTTGGAAATCATGTTTGTCTTATTATATCCTCAGGTGGCCTCATTTGTTAAAACAACATTGTAGTGGTTAAAGACCTTGGACAAGAACATAACATAAGGTAGGCTAGCCATTGGGAGCCTAGTTATCTTGATCATATTATCAGAAATAGCCTCTACCCAATCAGTATGAATTTGTCCTTTCAATGCACGTATTAAGTAAATGTCTTTTGTGGTCAGTTGTGCATGATTGCTCCCCCTAGGGAGAAGATTCCAGGCCAATACAAATGCACATAATTTGTTATCACGCTTCATGCCTTCAACATGATACAGAGTGTAATCTCGAGGCTCATCAAGATACCTTAGGCAGGCCTTGTAGAAGACAAGCTTGTTTAACCCAAGAATGCCTAAATGAGATTTTTCCCCTCCTGATATGATCATAGATGGGGCAACAATGAAGAGTTTTCAAAGTGACAACAAGCATAAAAAAGAGTAGAATAGGTTTCATTGGTTTGTATTTGCTTCTTTTGTTCTTTCGTTATTTTTTAGTTGTAGAGAAGCTTATAAACTCTTCTTTTCTTTATAGTACAATCAATGTGGGACTTCACATATCTTGGACTTAAAAGAAAAGAAGACTAAATAAGTTTTCGTTGCTTGTAGTGCAGGTAGTCATGACTATTTTTCGTTTTTGAACTCTAGGAGTGCTCTGGAAAGCTTTTAAACCCTTTTGGAAAGAGAGAATTAAGCAATGTGAGACTAAGAACCACCTAAGGACGCTGTTGGTCAGACTTTGGTACATTCCAAATCCCACATCTCTTGAAACTCTTCACCTAAGTCATCCTAAATGCTAAGTAACACAGGGGGTCTCCTTTGTACATACCTTTGAATGAATGAAATTTTGAGAATATTTTTCAATTTTGCATTTCTTCTTAAGATAGTGATCTGTCTCTTAGTCAATTTTAAGGATCTTATCTTGAGCAAATCAAGTGGCAGTCCAATTCTTCGACACTTATCTTGGAATCCTTTTCAAGTGGCGTGTCTACAACATATAAGTTTTCCTTCTCTTCTCTCTTATTCGTTTTTAATTCCTTCCATTCTTTAATTTTCATTAGCATAGCTTCTCTCTAAGCATGCACTTCCGCATCACCTCTAGACGAAAATTAACAATAGAGGTTCATACATCTTTATTTAATTTGATGTTCACTCCTTTCACCCTAGAGCAAACAATACCATCATCATAAGATTATTTCCTTAATGCTTATATTGTTTGACCGTTTGATTTTAAAAACTTTATTCTTCTAAAACGTAATCATCAGAAGATAATTTTCTTGAATGTTCCAATTTAATGTCTATTCGAACAATTAGATCAGAATATTAATTTTCATAATTAATTAGGGATCAAAATATATACCATACCATTGAAGAGTATTATAAATGTTTTAATACAAAAGAATTGTTATTTTGCTGAGGTTGTTTTTGGGGGTTATAAAAACCCCAACAAATTAACATTATTTAAGATTATTATAATGAATTGTTTGAAAACTAATAATAGTGAGGGTTTTAATTATTTTTTTTAGAGATTTAGAACCTTTACAAATTAAGATACACTTTTCACCATTCTACCTTCCCTCCTAAGTTCAAATTTCCCCAAACCTTCCCTCCTAGCCCAAAATTTTCCCCACTTTCACTAAAGTTTTCACGCAACAAGTTTCATATTTTCTATTTCCCTACTGCACCTGTAGCACCCCCAATTCAGGATGTCACGAGTTCTGATCAAACTGCAATATTCTAAATTTAGTGCAGAAAACATTATTCAAAAACACTTTATTATTTAAACGACCAAAAATAAAACAAAGTCATAAATGTCCAAAATATTATCCAATTACATAGTTCTGAAATAAAAAATAAATAGAAGATCTCTCAAGAAGAAAATCAAGAGGATAACTTAAGAGGATAACTTAATAAGACAACTTAAAAAAAGCAAAGCTTACAACGATATATTCATCCTGAAAAGAAGAAGAGAAAGAGCTCAAGAAAAAGAATACATCTGAGTTGAAGAAAAGAGAAGAGAAGAGAAAAAAATAAAGAGATACTCTCAAGCTTTCATTTTCATATTGCTTACTATTGTAAGAGAGAAAAGAGAAACACATGTGAGTGTTTAGACTGCTTTGCATTGCAATCAAATCCTCTCTACGAGAGATATAGTCTGAACTACTTGTAAGCAATCGTTGATTGCAATTCTAAAGAGAATTAAAATACTTACAAATGAACTCTATTTGAGTTGAGGAGTCTTACCAAGGTTGCTAAGTACTAGGAGTGGTGCGAATACTCAAAGGAAATCTCGGTAGGTTGTTGAGTACCAGGAGTGGTATGAATACTCAAAGGAAATCTTGGCGGGGTTGTTGAGTATTAGGAGTGGTACGAAGACTCATTTGTAATCGTGTGAAGATTATAGTGGAACCTTTTGCGGAGGAAACTGGACATAGCTCAGTTGAAGCGAACCAGTATAAAATCTCTTGCGCTTTATTTCTAAAAATAAGAATCTTCCAAGCTAAACGATATTTTTCACAAAGGAAGTTCTTAACAAAACACTGCAGTATTTATATTCAAAATAGCACGTTAAAAGATGTTATTATACAAATATATTAAGTTGAGCTTCCAATCATTTAAAGGAAAATTTCAAGAGTTCAATAATGTGCTATATCAAAAGTGTTGTGAAAAGTTTTTCATTAATACTATTCAACTCCCTTTCTAGTGCTTTTTAGGTACTTCAAGCAAGCTTTTATAGAAGGTTTGTGGAAAAATTCTCTACTATAGTTGCTTATCTTAATGAGCTTGTTAAGAAGGATGTGCCATGTGTGTGGGGTGAAAAACTAGATCTCTTCTTTGAAACTTTGAAAGTTAAGTTGACTCATGCACCCATTCAAGTGTTACTTGGCTTTTCTAGAGCTTTTGAACTAGAGTGTGATGCTTATGGGGTTGTGATAACAGTTCAAAAACCGTTATTTTCATACTTAAATTGACATTAAACACACCCTTTATGACTTATAATTAGCTTGAAATCATGCAATTTGCTTAAGTTAGAGAATAAGAGAGTCAAAGTTGGTTTTCTTGGTTTTATGCTTGGTTTTCCATGATTTGGTAGGATTTACAGGAATTGAATGAAGGAAGTTGAAGAAGATAGGAGTTGGACTTAAGAGAAGAAGGAAAAGTAAACGAAATAATATTTGCAGCTACCGCCGGACTGTGTACTTTCTAGAGAACTCTCTGCCAGACGCTCAAGCGACACCGTTGAGGGGTGAATTCAAGTGTTGACCTCACCCCCGGGCGGTGGAACCTTCAGAGTAACTCTCTGGCCAACGCTCAGGCGGCAGCGCTGAGGGGTGAGGTCAAGTGTCGAACATACCGTCGGGCGGTGGACTAATGGGCCTGGGCCAGTTTCTGCTTCGATTTAAGAACTTATGAATAGATTTAGACGACCTAGATGGTGTATCTTTTGACAGAAAGGACGCAGAAACACTCTTTTCACTCCTTGGAGGCGGATTTTGGATTCAGAAGCTCCAACTTGTCAATTTTAGGGTTATCTACTTTTCATTCTTTTCATCTAGTTTCACCATAATTATGGTGAACTAAACCCCTTTGTTGTTGGGGGAAACATTGTAATCCTATTGAGTCTCTCATATATTGAAATTATTGCTTTACTCATATGCTTTCTTTTATCAATTGTTAGAGTTTTTCCTCCACTATATTTGCATGCTTTGTTTAAGACATTATTCAATAGCATAATCTTTGATTCTTTCTATATGGACACGTATAGTTAGGTCTAGACATGAGGGAATACTCTTGGTAGCAATATTACCTAGACATAGGGATAGGAGGACCAATTGCCTTAAGCTTTTGTGCGAATTATGTAATGCATGATTAATTGGTAGGGAAACTAGGCATAGTAAACTAGTAATTAGGAGTAGACTCTATTCACCAAGATATTAGAATTAGGGGAATTTAGAAAGTGACACTAACATTGATAAAGAAGTAGAATTAAATAGAATTTGTAAATATATGAGAGTGGATTAGGATGAAATCATAAACCCGAACAACATCATTCATTCATATAGTTCCAACTATCAATTGATCAATCTTTGCATGCATGTTTATTTTCTGTCTTGCATTTAAAACTCTAATTTTCATTCCATCAAGTCTTAAGAAATCAAGATATCACATGAAAGTTTAGGCCTAAGAGTTTCTAGGGAAACGATACTCAGACTTACTGTTTTATTATTACTTGATACGATTCAGTACACTTGCCGGAGTGTTAACAGGTTGGTATTGGTGTTGTGTTAATTCACGGTGGTCATCCTATTGCATATTTTAGTGAAAAACTTAGAGGACCTACCTTGAACTATCCTACCTATGACAAGGAGCTTTATGATCTCATCCGAGCCCTCAAAACATAGGAACATTACTTAGTGACTCTGGAATTCATCATTCATGTTGGTCATGAGTTTCTCGATTATTTGAAAGGACAAAGAAAAATTGAACAAGAAGACATGCAAAGTGGGTAGAGTATTTGGAGTAGTTTCCTTTTGTTAACAAGAGCAAAAAGGGAAGTACTAATGTTGTGACCGATGTATATTCTATGAGGCATACATTATTAGTTTCCATAGGATCTCAAATATTAGGATTTGATGACATATAGGAATTGTATGAGCATGATGAAACATTTGCATCCACATATGTATCATGTCGTAAGAAACTTTTTGATAGATTTTATCTTTCTGAGAGATATCTTTTTAATAAAGAAAAACTTTGTATTCCTAAAGGATCCATTAGGAGGCTTTCTATCCAAGAAAGTCATGGAAGAGGTCTCTAGGCCATCATGGTGTTGATAAAACCCTTAGTCTTTTGGAAAACAATTTTTAGATTCAATGCATTTCCTTTGATTTAATGTACATTCTTTCAAATGGTCACTCCTGTATATTCAACATGGAATTAACGAAGAGAAATTTTGCCAAAATTTACAGTCTCCCTTTTCTAAGTTCATTAGGATAGTCATCTTTTTTGCTTCTTTCCTTTACCTTGATGGTTAACTTGAACTCCTTAAAAAAACACTTCAAACCCACTCTTTAAACACTTCACTTCTCGTCTTTTCGTACTTCTGCTTCTATCTCATCCTCTTCATGGAATCTTCTTTAACTTATATGAATAAGGTTTCATCAATTCTCATTTCCATTGATACAATAAAATGAACAAAAAAATAATACAAATTGTCTTATAAATGAAATTCTAATTGAAATACAAATAAAAAAAATCCTATTCATTCATTGAATGTATGAATGAAATTAGATCATAAAATAAATAAATTTTTATATCATATTAATGTTTCTGGTAGATAAAAAGTGAAACACCTTAATTAATTAGAAAAACAAATATTTGTTACTCTTATCTTAAAAAAAACTTCATCAAATTAATTTAATTCTAAATAAAATTCAGATATGAATGGAAATTAAATCCCAATAAAATGTTTTAATATAAATAAATTACTAAATTGCTATGTTGAAAAAAAAAGACGGTTAAATTTCAAAAGAAAAATTAGTAAAGAAAATTGTAGAAAAGTGATTCTTCCACAAAACTTCAGGAAGTTATTCTCTTTTAAAATAATGACATTGTTTTGTAAAGATTGATTTAAATATATATATATATATATATATAACCGGCATGGTGACTGTACACACGTTTCCCCATTCACTGCTAAAACTGCGATTTTGGTTTTTTATTTTTGCCACGTAGCACTTCTATTCCGTGTGTTCCCGCTCCTCTCTCTTTCTTTAAACGTTCTTCTTCTCCCCCAAATGACCATTCATCTTTTCACTGTTCCACCAAACCTAATAAATAAGAGAAACCAGAAACCATCTGTTCTCACCCTAATTTTATTTTGTCTCTCAACTCACCAGATTTAGCTATGGGGGAAAGTTCTGGAAGGAAGCTCATGGTCCAAGTTTGCAACGCCAAGAACCTGATGCCAAAGGACGGCCAAGGAACCGCGAGTGCTTACGCCATTGTCGACTTCGACGGCCAGCGACGCCGAACAAACACGAAATCGAGAGATCTCAATCCTCAATGGGACGAGACTCTCGAATTCATTGTCCACGATAAAGATTCCATGGCTTCGGAAACACTAGAAGTGAATCTCTACAACGACAAGAAAACAGGGAAACGAAGCACTTTTCTAGGAAAAGTGAAACTATCCGGAAGCACGTTTGTGAAGTCTGGTTCCGAAACGGTTGCGTACTATCCGTTAGAGAAGAGGAGCGTCTTCTCTCAGATCAAAGGAGAACTCGGTCTCAAAGTTTGGTACGTGGATGACCCACCGGAAGCAGAAAACACAGGTGAGGAGAAAACAGAGTCAGCACCACCGGCAGAGGAGAAGCCGCCCGGGAATTTAGAAGGAGAGATAAAGGAAGATGAGCCAGAAAAAAATAAGCCAGATGAGGATAAACCAAAAGAAGAACCAACGGCTGAAAAGCCAAAGGAGGAGGTTCCAGAGGAAACGGCGTCTCCAAAACAGGAGGTGTCAAATCCTTCGATTGTGCAAACAGAGAAGCCGAAGCAGGGGAATGAAAGGCACCACGAAGTTTTAAAGTGCGCGGATCTGAATGTGAGCAATGGTGAACTGCGTTCTCTGAGTAGCGATAGAAGCCGCAGCGCTTACGACCTCGTAGATCCCATGCCATTTTTATATGTTCGAGTCGTAAAAACCAAGCGAGCCAGACTGGAAACTGGTTCGACCGTTTACGCGAATCTTTCGATTGGGACGCGGAGCGTGAAGACTAAAAGCGAGACAGAGAGCAAGGACTGGGATCAAGTTTTCGCCTTCGATAAAGAGGGTCTTAACTCGACTTCGTTAGAGGTTTCAGTTTGGTCAGAGGTAAAAGAAGGGGAAGAAAAGAGCGAGACTTGTCTCGGGACGGTATCCTTTGATCTGCAAGAGGTGCCTAGAAGAGTTCCTCCGGATAGTCCGCTGGCTCCGCAATGGTACACTCTGGAGTCAGAAACCACGCCTGGAAATGATGTCATGCTCGCGGTTTGGATCGGGTCTCAGGCCGACGAGGCTTTTCAGGAGGCTTGGCTGTCCGATTCCGGTGGATTGATACCTGAGACGCGAGCTAAAGTGTATCTGTCTCCCAAGCTTTGGTATCTGAGGTTAACGGTCATCCAAACCCAGGATTTGAAATTAGCCTCCGAAACCGAGGCTAAGGTTCGAAATCCAGAGCTCTGCGTCAAGGCTCAGCTCGGCGCCCAGGTTTTTAAAACAGGGAGAACCTCATCCGGCTCGGCTAACCCAACGTGGAATGAAGACCTCGTGTTGGTAGCAGCCGAGCCGTTTCAGCCCTTTCTTGATTTAATAGTGGAGGACGTGTCAAATTCGAAAACAGTTGGGCATGCGAAAGTCCACGTGGCAACCATTGAGCGGAGAACTGATGATCAAATTGAGCTGAAATCCAGATGGTTCAACCTATACAGCGAAGACGAGAGTCGTTCGTATGCAGGCAGGATTCACGTCCGAGTATGCATGGAAGGTGGGTATCACGTGATAGACGAAACGGCTCACGTGACCAGCGATGTTCGAGCCTCGGCAAAACAACTCACAAAGCCCCCTATCGGTTTGCTAGAGGTTGGGATTCGTGGTGCCACAAACCTTCTTCCTGTGAAGACAATTGATGGAACACATGGCACCACAGACGCTTTCGTGGTGGCCAAATACGGTCCCAAATGGGTCCGAACACGAACTATTATGGACCAGTTCAACCCGCGATGGAACGAACAATACACTTGGGATGTTTACGACCCTTGCACGGTGCTCACCATTGGAGTGTTTGATAACGGGAGATACAAGACTGGGGAAGACGGAAAACCTAACAGAGACTGTCGAATTGGGAAAGTTCGTGTGCGGTTGTCCACACTGGAGACGAACAGGGTATACGCAAACTCCTACTCTTTGGTCGTTTTGCTGCCAGGTGGTGCGAAGAGAATGGGAGAGATAGAGATTGCAGTGAGATTTTCATGTTCCTCATGGTTGAGTCTCATACAGGCCTACGCAAGCCCAATTTTACCACGAATGCACTACGTCCGTCCGTTTGGCCCTGCCCAGCAAGACATCTTGCGCCAAACAGCCATGAAGATAGTAACGGCGAGGCTGGCCCGGTCTGAACCGGCTTTGGGTCAGGAAGTTGTTCAGTTCATGTTGGACTCTGATACACACATGTGGGGCATGAGGCGTAGCAAGGCGAACTGGTTCAGAGTAGTGAGATGCCTCTCACGTGCGGCGACGCTATTAGGTTGGGTGGATGGGATCCGCACGTGGGTACACCCTCCAATGACGCTTCTGGTCCACATGCTGCTTGCAGCGACCGTACTCTGCCCATACCTAGTGCTTCCAACTGTTTTCTTGTGCGCATTTCTGATTTTACTGTTGAGATTCCGTTACAGACAGAGGGTCCCTGGAAACATGGACATGAGGATGTCATACGTGGACATGGTGAGCCTGGACGAACTGGACGAGGAGTTCGACGGGTTCCCGACGACGCGTCCGGCGGAGGTGGTTAAGATGAGGTACGACAGGGTGCGCGCGCTGGCGGGGAGGGCGCAGACATTGCTAGGTGACGTGGCGGCACAGGGGGAGCGCTTGGAAGCCCTGTTTAGCTGGCGGGACCCACGTGCCACGGGGATATTTGCGGTGGTCTGTTTGATGATGTCGTTGCTGTTCTATGCGGTGCCGTTTAGGGGCCTTGTGTTGGTTGCTGGATTCTACTACCTTCGCCACCCAAGGTTCCGCGACGACATGCCGTCTATTCCCGCAAACTTCTTCAGGCGACTTCCGTCCTTTTCTGATCAGATTATGTGATGACAAGTATATTTTATTTATAATTTTTGTTGACATTTTTCTTTTGTTAGCTTTGTATGAATCATTATCGTTTTATTTGTGTGTCAATTTGGAAAGTGAGGAGATACCCGATACGCCCTAAAAGTGCATGGAAAAGTTACCGTTGCGGACTTCTAGTGGAATTAAAAGCGGAAAAGTACAAAACTGAGTCACCTACAAAACCCGTTGATGACTAGATGCGATAATTTATTACCGTTAAAGAAATATAAATGAAGCCTAAATAAATGCAACACGGGACAAAAGTGGAGAAAACAATGAAATACAGCATAGATATTTTTATTTCGAAATGATATGTTGAGAGTCTTTTTTAATACTATTTTGACAATGCCACATGGCATTTGTTGATTCGTCCTGATTTTTGAGAAAAGAAATCATTTTTTGATACTCAGGTAAGGGCATAATCGGAACATGAGGGTTTGAAGATGGTCACAATTTTCATTTCGTGCTCTTCATTTTTATGGTTTCTCTTTCTCTTTGGTTAACTCATCATCTCTTTTGTTCACTTGCTCTTTTGATCTCGCATCATCTATTTCGTTGTCGGTTTTGTCTCGCATCATCTATCCATCTCTTTCGGTCTTGGGTTTTTTCCTTCTCTCATTTCTATCGTTTTCGGTCCTGGGTTTTCTCCTTCTCTCGTTTCTTTCGTTTTCGGTCTTGGGTTTTCTCCTTCAGTCATCGTCACTGCCGCCGTGTGGGTCGGACCATCACTGTAGTGGTGTGGGTGGTTGTGTGAATCTCGCGAAAGGTTGGTGTGTCGTTGTCGTTGACGGACCATTGCGTATTTCGTTGGTGGTGTCTTTCTGGATTTCGGGTAAGTGCAAGAATGTACTTTTTTTAATCTAATATGTAATAGAGAGGTTTATTTTTTAAGCGAAACCTAAGTTAATTTTTGGGTATTGATATAACTGCAGGTCCAATGGCTTCAAGAAAAGTGTAAGATAAAATTTTATGTTTTATTGGTATGGATGATGTATAACGTTTGAAGGTTAGTATTTAATGTATGCCATTTTAATGTTTTGTAGTGGCGCCTTCGTATTTTCATGGATTCAGCCAACATTCTTGAAATAAATATCAAACTACAATACCGTCATATAGAACGTCTTAATATGACCCCTTTTAAATGGTGCATGAACCTTTTAAACCCTATTGAAGTGAATTTAAAATTATTGAAGGAGATGGTTCAACGGTGGGTTGGGACTGATGTTAGTTTTAGGGTGTGTCAACAATTGGTTCCTTTTAATGTTGTGGACGTTTTCATGGCCACAGGGTTAGACATAGGTGGTCTAGACGTTACGTTTGATGAATGTTTAATTGATTGGTTGGTGACATGTTTAATCCCAGAACCACGACAAAGAAGGACTTGATTTAGATGTTTCATATGATTGTAGTGGATGAGGACATAGAGGTGGATGTGGTGTGTAGACTATACATTTTAGTTTGTCTGGTTACATTTTATTTTTCGAGGAAGTCTAAACATGTTTGTAACATGCCCTGCTCACTTTTAGATGATTTGGATAGTTTGTGTTTGTATGATTGGGCATCTTGTGTACATAATAACATTGTACAAAATTTAAACAAGTGTATGAAGAAAATAATGCGTGGAGAAATCTCGAAGTCACTAGGGCTTAGTGGAAATGTAGCTGTGTTGCAGGTAACATATTTTATTGAACAATTATGATTGAAATTGTTACAAATATGGGCTAATTGTTTCTTTTGATATTTCAAGGCTTAGGCCGTAGAAAGATTGTCCTTGCACGGTCATCGATCTCAAAGGCTCTAGCCGCGCATATGGCGATGGTTCCCTTACACGGGAACGGAAGAAACAATTTCAAATATCTTTAAGAACAGAAAAGTAAGCCTTTGAAAGTTTTATGAATTGTGTTTTTTTAATTAGTGATGAATATATTTGAGTAATTTAGTTTTATTTGTTTTTTATAGTTAAAAATTGATTGGTACTTAAGTGTGAATGATCGTGAAAAGGCGGAAGTGCGGGCTGCTTTTCACATGGATGACGGAGGAATTCGTCAAGAGACGAAGGCTGAACCATCCACCATTCCGGACACAGACGAAGACAACTCTGATGACGGTCATTGGGAAGCATGTGCAGAGGAGATAATCAGGAAAAGCAATTCTGAAATAATGATAGAATTGCAAGCCTTACGAAAGAGTTGATGGACCTGCGTCAATGTCTAATCTATAACGAAGAAGCTGATGTTTGTCACGATGAAGAAGGTTATGGTGTAGGTGATGAAGGATTTGGTGGTGGAGTTGATGAACAACATAAAGGGGATGAAGGTTGTGGTGGTGGAGACGATGAACACCAAAAAGGGGATGAACCTTGTGGTGGTGGAGACGATGAACACCAAAAAGGGGATGAACCTTGTTGTGGTGGAGTTGAAGAACACCCTTTACAGGATGAACGATGTGGTGGTGGAAGTGATGAACACCCTTCAGGGGATGAAGAACCACCACTCAAAGATCACAAAGTTGCAGCAACTGACAAAGCTGTAGCATCCGACCCTCTTCATTATTATATTGATGTTGATGATGGTGACAATGATGTAGATGAAGAGCATGTACCGTTGCGGAAGTTTGTTGGTGATCCAGCCACCGATGTGGATGTTGAGAAACTATACATTGCAGTTAGCGTTAAAGACAGAGCAAATAGGTAAATGTTTTGAATTTAAATTGTGTTCTGTGAAAGGTATTCTTTTGTGATTGAATAATATTTGTATTTATTCAGGGTAGTATGTGACATCATTGGCCAGTCTTTGAACACAACATCTATGCAGACTTTAGCGCCACGTACATATGTTGATAACATGGTTAGTATGTCGTGTCTTGATGAAGTTTGTAGTGTTGTTATTTATGTTATTTATTTAGAGAATTTGAATTGTATAGGTGGTGTTATTTGCGTCAACAATCACTACAAAAAAAATCTTATTTAGAGGGGGTTATTTAGCGGAGGGTATAAAAAACTCCCTCAAATTAACATATTTTATAATGTTTAATTTAAATGATGTAACTGTCAATGATAGTGAGAGTTTTAATTGTTTTTAAAGGAGGTTTATAACCCCTTCAAATACTAATATTTTTTTTCCTTTATTTCCTAATTTTTTACATTTCTTCTGTTTAAAAATTTTAAACTAATTCTTTTTTTATATTGTAAAAATTTCATTGCCCTGTATCCCGAAACACTATCTCCCTCTAAAAATTAGACTAAACCCTTTTTCCCTCTAAGAAATTCCTCTAAACCCTAAAATCCTTTCATTTCTTCGTTTTCATTCCTTTCTCCCTTTCTTCCTCGCACGTTCGTTTTCTTCTTTCTTCCTCGCACTGGTTCGTCTATTCCTTTCTCTTTTCATTGATATTTCCTGGTTCGTCTATTCCTTTCTCTTTTCATTGATATTTCCTTTCACTGGTTCGTCTATTCCTTTCTCTTTTCATTGATATTTCCTTTCGATTAGCCATGGTTCATTTTTCTTTCAGAATCGTAGGTAGACGGAGTTGTAGCGGTGGTTGCGTGGATCGGCCGACCGCGAAGCTTTCACTCGTGCTACAACCTGAGGTACATCGTTCTAACACCCTTCTTGCTTCTTTTTGGTGTATCGCCTGCCTTTTCTGTTCCGCCGTAAGGAAACTGGGTTACTGCGCCACAAGAAGTTTCTGGATTTTGGTTTTCTGGCTTCGGTTCATTGGATTGACTAATTGTCTCAATACCTTGTTCGGGCATTGTTTTCTATTTTACAAATATAGTTTACTAACTAATGCTTCTAACTAAATTTTTGTGTTTAGCATTTTTTTGGGTTAGGTTACTTCTCAACGTTGCTATTGNGACGTGCGTGGTTTCCTTGATCTCATCTNTTGATTCGNTTACTCTTTGGTGTATGCAGAAGCTNATCTCACTAAACATCTAGAATCTTAAATCTTAATTATGACTGANAGGTGAAATGGCAATGGGTAGTGAATGCGTGATTGTTTAGAGTATAATGACTTTTATTGTATAGTTTTCGAAGTTTGTATTGGTGACTAGTTTTGTGTTGAATATCAAATTAATTTCGTATTGCTTCAGTTCAAGTTATGCATTCGTTTAAATATCTTCTATTTGGATGTCCGTTGTGGCCTTATTTGTTACCAATGATGATTTTTTTTCCTCTCTGGTCTATGCATTTGACTTACAATATGCACAAATTACGTCAGATGCTGTTTGAACTCCAATTTTAGTACTTTGTAATGGTCACTGTTTTAGTGTTGCAGTTCTTCAATAATTATACAAAATTTGTAATATTGTTGTTCTAGTGATGCATTGATTTAATAATTGCTCCTACTTGAGTTGTAGGATTATTTCTTTATCCAATTACGGACTTAATTTGATAGTCACCACTCAATGATGAATATTTTCCCATAACGCCGAGTTATTTGTAGCATTAAGTTGTGGCATATTGTTTACCCAGTGATGAATATTTTTATCTGTCAGGTTATGTATTTGACTGAAAATATCCAGATTATATTAGAGGCTGTTCGAAATTCATCTGTTGTTGAGGTGCAGGTATTTCTTTGAATATTGTCTCGAGATTTGAGTTTAAGTGTAGACATAAATGACAATACCTACAACAAGGATTTCTTTCTGGAGTGATTACACTGATAATGTAATATATTAAAGTATTTGTTAAAAGTAAATTTTCATTAATAAAATCTAAACTTTACATATCCATTTACTTAGTAACATTATAAAAAAAAAAAAGAAAAAAAAAAGTAAATTTAATGTCTAGCATGATCAATAAATTCAATTTTTGACAGTGTTATCTATAAATAAAGCATAGGTAAATTAAGATGATAAAAATTCGTATTGAAATCTTCCTTTGTATTGAAATCTCATGACTGTTGAAATTACATTAAACTATCTTTCTCTTCCAACTCACATTTCCTTCCTTCTTTCCTCAATGATCATTTTCCTTTTTCATAATTGATGTTGCAGGTTTTTCTTTAAGCATTACATCTCACCGCTTCAAGGTTAGTAGAAACAAGTATTTCAATCCATTTAGAAACAAGTATTTCATTTTTTCTAATTCATTATTTATTTGTATTTTCCATGAATATTGTATTCTTTTTCATGTGTTAGTGTATTTTAGATAAATCTTGGATAACTAAGCCCCGAAATACATTTGAATACTCAATTGGTTTGCAAAAATTCTTAGATTTTGCTTTTGAGAATGGGGCCTCTAGAGTAACTAATTACTTTTTATTGACCTGGAAAACTTGTAGGATTCATTAAACTTTTATAGAATTATCTGATGATATAAACAGTACTATAATCCATGTTGCAAAAGAATTACTACACACTTAGACTCCAAGGGTCAATATATTTAAGGTCAATTATGGGAATAGTGTTTAGAGTTTCCAAATAAATAATTATAAACTCTGTTCGTTGAATATGTCAAATTTAGACACTTACTTATTAAAGGAGGTAAAGGCAAAACTGTATAAGAAAAGATTGGCTTCCTTCCCCTTTAGGCATAACTGAAGTTACTAACGACATTAATTTTCCCCAAAGCATCTCTTCTTCTGGAATCATAAGGAGAACCGATACATGAGAGGTGGAATTGATTTTTTTTCCTTTAGCACCCTCTTAATGAATATTTCAAAACTTTGTTTCTGTATGTTAGGTAGCTTTGAAGTTGACATTTGGAAGATTTAAAGTCATGTTTTGTTCAAAAGCCTATTTGGAAAAATAAAAAAATGACCAAGATAACAGAAATCATACTTTGTTGGACCTATTGGACATTATGTTTAAACTTCAAAAAATATGGTCTGAAGGCAACGTTAAACCATTATCACATTCTAATTTTTTGTCTCAGCTGCCTTATATGAAAACTACTATAATTTGAATAATCTTTTAAAAGAATTCTATTTGATTAATTTTGTATATGTTATTTTAAAAATGTGAGCACATGTAATTGAGTTTATTTTATTAATTTTTTTTATATTATTTCAGCAAGTTAGTGATGCAAATGAACCAGAGTCTCCTTTGGGTACAAGACAATCATCTGGTGGAAGTAACATTTAGGGAATTTAGGGAGTTTATGATATTGTTTTGGAACTATACTTAATTTATTATGAATGGAGTAACATTTCTTTCTTTGAAACTACTCCTGCCATTGTATTGACTTCTAGCCTATCATGTCATTATGTTAAGTGAAAAAAAAAAGTGTGGAAACTGGATCAATTGAATATAAATTTTGATTAAGGTTGTTTTAACTACTTTTCTTTTACTGTTGTAATTGTATAATTGTTTTTTAATTTATTTTTCTAAATTCTTTCCTATTTACGGGCTTTTGTTCTATGGTATCATTATTTTATTATGAGGAATCATATTTGTTTGGTATTTAATAATTTTAAAAAGAATTTAAATTTACTTAATTTTGAGATTGAAAAAAAAATTAAGAAGAAAAGAAAGAAGTTAGTAGAAATAGGTAGCTATTATAGACGACAACATCCATTGTTATGGAATCCAGTCCCACAAAATAAAGGAGGTTAAAAACTCCCACAAAATAATAGCCAGTAATAGAGGAGGTTTTTACCCTCCGCAGAAAAACCTCCGCAAATTGAATGTGATACCGGGGGTCGCAGAAAACCCCCGCAGATAGATTATGGCGACTCAAACTGCGGGGGTTTGAAAAACCCCCGGAAATTATTTAGCGGAGGGCGAAAACCCCTACAAATCGTAAAAAAACCCCCCTCTAAATGACGTTTTGTTTTGTAGTGAATGTTTATGCACTATCAAAAACGGTTGACAGGTGTTGTGAAGAGGGTGCATTTCAGTTCTTTGTACGTGGTAAATCATAATTTATTTCAATTGATATTTATCTTGGTACAAATAATGTAAAAGCCATTAATGCATTTGTAATTATTTACAGGACCATATTATAAATGATTATAAGCGAATGGAAAAAAATCAACATGTTTATAGACTTCATAATTTCGCCAGCTATCTGAGGAATGACCATTTTGGTCTTGTTGACATTCCCACTGCTGAGTTTGTGAGTTAGTTTAATGTGTTGTTATTAAGTTTGGAAATTGTACCATGTTCATGTATTTAGACTTCAGTTATGTTGTTTGTAGGTGTTTATGCCATTTTGCCATGATCAACATTGGTGGTGCTATTCTTTGAACATGAAAACATTGCAAATATCTGTCATTGACTAATTAAACAAGGCTGTCAGAGATCGGAAGAGGATTGACTTGTTTGTGGTATGAAATCACTGTTGATGTTTCCCTTGAATGTTGTTGATGTCAATTAATGATGTTGTTTAAAATGATTAATGTACTTCTTTGTTAGAGAAAAAACATGGCCAAATTTTTATGCATGTTGTACAATATTCCTGAAGGTAGTATTGGTCCTTTGCCTGTTGTGGTATCAAACATCCCATGCCAACCAAACTTGTAAGTTGTTTTAATCATTGAATGTAAATAATTTGGTGCTTTCATTATTGTAGGTTGTCATAAGTTATATATTTGTTTATCTCATTTCAGATTTGATTATGGAGTGATTATGTTAAAGGCAATGGAAATTTGGGATGGAGAGGACAGGTACAACGGCAAGAGCTTGCCGCAATATACAAATGTAAGCCTAAATTTCATTGTTACAGATTTCACATGATGGTGTTCTTTATATCTGAAGTAAAAAACATTTTGTTTCAAGAGGACTTGAGAGAAATTAGAACGTGAAGGAGTGGATTTTGGACAACGAAAACATTGCAAGAATGGAAGCGCTTCATGTCTATGGGTTTTTGGAGGATTGTTAGGATTATTTAGCTGTATGGTGGATTGTAAATATTTTTCTTTTGTATTTCAAATTACATTGTTTCCTTGTACAGATGAATTTATATATAACATCATATTGTTGATGATTTGTTCATCTCCACCGACATTTATATATATATATACATATAGCATGACATTGTTAACGATAAAATCATTTGCAATATCGTTTTATTTACATTGTGTGTTAATTAAAGGCAATGTCAACCGCGTTATTAATAATTCCTTTAATTGAAAGAAAACTTTTTAAGGTTTGGTGAAGTCCACATAGATGGGCAGCATACAAGTTTCTGTTGTAATCATTTACAAGTGGTGCGTAAACGATTACGCGAGGCAAAACCAGGTTTTGGACAAAAACCTGTGCTCTAGGGACCACAATTCTGAACCCAGAGGACCACGGTCATTGTTTGTAAATGTGTGTGTATGGAACTGTGTGAGAAGTATGGGAGGTGTTGTTTGGAGACCTGAAGAGGGAGTGAATGAGGCAAGTATGAGATTCCACAAGGAAGGTTCAAGACCAAACCCAGGTGCAACATACAAGTTTCTGTTGTAATCGTTTACAAGTGGTGCGTAAACGATTACACGAGGAAAAACCAAGTTTTGGACAAAAACCTGTGCTCTAGGGACCACAATTCTGAACGCAGAGAACCACAGTCATTGTTTGTAAATGTGTGTGTATGGAACTGTGTGAGAAGTGTGGGAGGTGTTGTTTAGACACCTGAAGAGGGAGTGAATGAGGCAAGTATGAGATTCCACAAGGAAGGTTCAAGACCAAACCTAGGTGCAACATACAAGTTTCTGTTGTAATCGTTTACAAGTGGTGCGTAAACGATTACACGAGGCAAAACCATGTTTTGGACAAAAACCTGTGCTCTAGGGACCACAATTTTGAACGCAGAGGACCACGGTCATTGTTTGTAAATGTGTGTGTACGGAACTGTGTGAGAAGTATGGGAGGTGTTGTTTGGAGACCTGAAGAGGGAGTGAATGAGGCAAGTATGAGATTCCACAAGGAAGGTTCAAGACCA
>NC_028356.1:25732676-25733886 GCF_000741045.1 Vigna radiata var. radiata
TTTGAACGTAGAGGACCACGATCATTGTTTGTAAATGTGTGTGTATGGAACTGCGTGAGAAGTATGGGAGGTGTTTTTTGGACACCTGAAGAGGGAGTGAATGAGGCAAGTATGGGATTCCACAAGGAAGGTTCAAGACCAAACCCATGTGCAGCATACAAGTTTCTGTTGTAATCGTTTACAAGTGGTGCGTAAACGATTACGCGAGGCAAAACCTGGTTTTGGACAAAAACCTGTGCTGCAAGGGCCACAATTCTGAACGCAGAGGACCACGGTCATTATTTGTAAATGTCTGTGTATGGAACTGTGTGAGAAGTATGGGAGGTGTTGTTTAGAGACCTGAAGAGGGAGTGAATGAGGCAAGTATGAGATTCCACAAGGAAGGTTCAAGACCAAACCCATGTGCAGCATACAAGTTTCTGTTGTAATCGTTTACAAGTGGTGCGTAAACGACTACGCGAGGCAAAACCAGGTTTTGGACAAAAACCTGTGCTGCAGGGAGCACAATTCTGAATGCAGAGGACCATGGTCATTGTTTGTAAATGTGTGTGTATGGAACTGTGGTTATTCGTGTAGTTAAGAGATATACAATGTATGGCCAAAAATAATGATAAACATTGCATTTTAATATTACAATCATCCCATCAAATGTTAAAGTGGTCATAATAGCGTATTACAATTATCCAAGGAAAAGTGATCAGTTCACGAGCACTAATAAGTATTCAACAAAAGTCTCAATGTTGTTTGTTTCTGTGGAGGATGATGGTTGCTCAGTTGTTGGTGGAACGAATTTCCTGAGGATGTCGTTCACCTGCCTAATGTTTTCTCCCCACATAGGTACGCGAATAGTTGGTTTAGCTATTGCCTTAACCAGGTCTAGCGTAGGAGGACAAATGTCAGGGGCAAAAACTTTAACCACGTTTCGATGGACGATATTAAGATAGTAGTTTCTTCCACATCCACCGAAGCATTGTACCTAAAGAAAACATACATTACTAATCTCAATACTATCAATCAATGCAAATTAAAAGTGATATTAGTTAATTTATTGAAAGGATGTGTTATAAGATTGAGTATCATAACGGAGCCAATTCCAATATTATCTTTATATTCAGGATCTTGAAGAACTTTCTTGTGCAATGAAGCCTTCATTGTCCCTGTTGTATCCTGTTCACAATTAATCATTCATTAGTTCACGTAAACAACAAAA